>NW_020220218.1:4853-15819 GCF_003070985.1 Temnothorax curvispinosus | reverse complement strand
AAAGAGTCACGGTCGGTCTCGCTCCGCGTGTACTTGGCGCGAGACACCGTGTCTCTTGATATAATGATACCGTGTCTCTTGATATAATGATTGAAAAAAAATATAGAAACAGGCCACGTTGACTACTGGCTTGTATGAACGGCGAACAGAAATATTCATTGCTCTTGAAAATGTGAAGAAAGTATACAAATAATTAAATATAATATATTTCTTATTTTTATTTTTAAGAGCATTGCGATACTGTAATCTGTCAGCTTTTAAAAGTAAAGAATTTCGTATTTAAAAATTGATAGTCATCAATACGACACAAGAATGGTCTATTAGCTCCAGTATATGTATGTTTCTTGTGGATTAAACATTTATTTTTCATTTGGCCTTGTGTCGTATAAGGTCGAAGAACGTAGAGACATGAGGGTCTGTTTATTAATAAGGTGAACAAATTGATATTATCATACTTCCAACTAATTTTTGTGCATCTGGTCAAAATAATAATAATACTTTACCACATTAATTATTAAGATCAATTTCTTTAATACTTCGTCTTTGAAAGTTGCTGTTATTTATTATCTTTGTTAAATTAAAGTTGCTAACATGTAGACATATAGTCCAACACTGCATAACGCTATATTAATTCAAATCAAATTGTAATCTTATTTCTCTCTTTATTGTGTTCCGTTATATCTTAATTACATATATATTACAATACATGTTTTAGTTATATCTGTAATGAATGACATGGTTTTCAATTTCTTTTTGTTTGATTTGTTTTCATTAAAATTTATCACTATATACGGAAAGAATGGATTTGTGTTAAAGTATTTGAAAACTAAGCCAGATACAGTTCTAAAAATAATTATGTCCAATCATATGAATAATTAGACGCTCAAGCAAATTGCTACAATATCAAAACTTTTTACAGAATTATCATCATATGTGTTTGAGCCTCCAATATATTTATTTTAACGGTCAATATGATTATAATTTTCAAATCTGTATCAGGTCAAATTTTTATATACTTCAATTTCAGCAAAACTATTCTTTCCGTACATATATAATTTTTAAAGTACATTTTATATCGTGTTTCATAACGAGCAAAGTTGTTGTTTATGAAAAAAGCAAATTTTAATACCGGCTTATCAATATACTGACTGATAAGTTTAAATTATCGATCATATTAATGATAGTAAATGTATCCGTACGAAAAAATCGGTATTACAATGTACATTTAATGCATGTACATTTTTCATAAAGAATTGTGATCATTATAAGACAATATACATGATACATATTTAAATTATTGATCATATGGATAATATTATATTTATGCATTAATATCGCTTCATGACTTCGCGAATCCAGTCTATATATGAAGAAACCTTAGTATACACTCTATACACTCGAGGTAAGTTGTTAGGACAAGATTGGTCTCCGTAACTCATAATACCTATTTGAAAGTCCTGGCCTTTTTTTCTTACAATGAGAGCATTGCTGTATGTCTAAAAATAAAATATTATGTAACACATATTAAATAATATGAAAATAAAGAAATTTTCGAGGTTTATTTCTTAACGCTGACTAAAACGATATAATATAATTTATGCTGCGCGTTAAAATATTGCACTTATACTTGCAATTTTTGTAGTATATTATCTATTATCATAAACAATAACTTTATTATTTGTGATCAAGAGACACGGCAGTGTCTCACGCCAAGTACACGCGGAGCGAGACCGACCGTGACTCTTTTACGCAACGCGACGGGTTGCGAGTACCCGAGATGTTGAGATCTCGATAACGAGTGAACGGATCAAGTTCTAAGTAGGCTTGATCGATAGCTTGGGGTCGAATTAAGGAGGGGTTTCTTTTATAATATTCCGCTACGTGATGCCCTACGAGCGGAGGTATTGCGACCCAAAGTCCAAATGTGAAAATTTTTTATTAAGATACGTCATCGTCGTCTACGTCGACGCTCTCATTCAATATTATTATGATTATCAGAGAAACGTCACTTTCACTTTTTCGACGCTGGCGGCGCAGGTATCGCCAGTTTCGATATCGCGCGCGTATTTCGAAATTAGGTCGATAGGGAATTTATTTTAAGTCGATTCTTATGAATCAAGCTTGAATTCGATGTCTAGGTATCCCAGGTTGCCGATGACGAGGTCCAGATAGTGCGCTTCATAGTTTTCGGTGTCCAGGTGTAATAATACGTTGAATTCGATGTCCACGTGTCCGAGGTTGCCGATGACGGGATCCAGATAGTGCGCTTCATAGTTTTCGGTGTCCAGGTGTAATCGTACGTTGAATTTGATGTCTAGGTGTCCCAGGTTGCCGATGACGAGGTCCACATAGTGCGCTCCGCAGTTTTCGGTGTCTACTTGTATTAACCCTTAAATGCCACACCTCTCAAAAATCTCGTAAATGACACATGGGGTCTAAAAGACCCCAGCATGAAAAATGTCTCCTTACTCATTGATTTTTTTATATTTAGTTATGAAAATTATTTTCAATGTTGTTCAAGGCTTAGAAAAGAGAATAAAATGCTTATATTGTTAAAATTTCAATTTCAACATAGTATAAAAAATTAAGTAAACTGAGTACCGCTAAGTGTACAACCGGGTAGGTCAATCACTCAACTATCATCAATGGGAGCATGAGCTCCATTTTTGGGGGGAACATTTGAAAATATATCATTGTAAAGGTTCCGCTGGACCCCGAGTGGCATTTAAGGGTTAATACCTTGAAATTGATGTCTAGGTGTCCCAGGTTGCTGATGACGAGGTCCAGATAGCGCGCTCCGTAGTTTTCGGTGTCTAGGTGTAATAATACCTCGAATTTGATGTCTACGTGTCCCAGGTTGCCGATGACGAGGTCCACATAGTGCGCTTTGTAGTTTTTGGTGTCTAGGTGTATTAATAACTTTAAATCTGAATGTAGGACACGTAGATATCGAATTCGAGGTATTAATACACGGAGCGCACTATATGGACCTCGTCATCAACAACGTGGGACACTTAGACATCGATATTTTCTACTGAATTATTTACACACACGTGCGGTTTCAGAGAATCATTTTTCGCCAACTCAAATATGTTCCTACTCAACTGTCAAAATATGAAAGATAATTTTATCTAGTTGTGACATTCGCTCGAATTCCCGAAATAATTTTCAAGGATGTGAATACGAATATATATATATCGTACTATTTAATATTTATAATTAATGGAAAATTATAAACGATGCGTTATGTATGAGAAATTTAACAGAATTGCTTTTATCAAATAGAATTAATTTGCGATTAGTTGAAGGGAATAAAAGAATAAACAAATCAGGTAAATTTCAGACACCTGTTACAGGTGTCCATCTGTAATTATAAAAAATATCGATACCTGAAGATATCGGTACATATACAGTTGCGAACTACATTCAGTAAGACACGCAAATAAAAATAAATAAAGAATTTTACAGTTAACGACTTATTAACATTAATTATGCTATATTGCGATTATGTTGAAATTGAAAAATATATACAAGGTGTACAACTAAAAAGGTTACAGATTATTATTTTTAAAAAACTAAGCAAAATATTAAATTGTTGTTTTCTTTAGAAATAATAGTCCGTAACACTTTTAGCTTCATACCTTGTATATACTGTTTATAAGATTATAAGATATATTGTTTATAAGATTAAGATGCGTAACACTACAAAAAGGCGTGATATCCGTACAAAATTACTTTTTTTTAAAAAAGGTAAAAAAAGGCGGCAAGTACACGCATAGTAGTGTATATGTATTATGTTGTTACTCTGTTATGTTGTTACCTCGAAAAAAACAAGTGGTAGTATTATACCTCCAAATAGCTTTACCCTGTACATACTGTTTATAAAATGCGTAATACTACAAAAAGGCGTGATATCCGTATAAAATTATCTTTAAAAAAAAAAGGTAAAAAAAGGCGACAAGTACACGCATAGTAGTGTATATGTTGTTACCTCGAAGAAAAAAGAAAGTGGTAGTATTATACCTCAAAAAAACCTAAGTAACAAGTGGTAGACGTAATCTTTATATCTTGAAAAATCTCGAAGAAATCTAAGCAGTAGTATCTTTATTTCCGAAAAATTGTAACCCAAGTGATACACATCACAAAATTATGTTACCTTATCAAAAAGAAGAGTCGCGTTTCAAATGATCTATTATTATAATTACAAAAAAAAAATGATATCTCTTTAAATTACAGCGCCATCTACAGAATAAATAAACTTATCCTATACTTAATTATAAGCCGCATTATCCGATGTCTGCGTCGTCACGCACACCCATATCACTCACTTGCACATCCACGCTGATAATCATTTAATATTACTCCCATCGCATTCTTCTCTGAATTATTTTTATTTATTGTTGTCCTTATTTATTTAAAATTTCGAGGTCTAGCAGCGCCAAGTTTTTTTACAAGAAAAATTTATGTATTATATTTTAATAAAATATTTTTATTTTGTACTGTTACCTCTGTAATTCTTTGTGATTAAATCTTTTATTCTATTGAAAAATACATATATAAACTTTGTATTTAAATACAAATTGTATTCCCTCGTTGGATTAAATATTTTAATAAAATATTTTTATTTTGTACTGTTACCTCTGTAATTCTTTGTGACCACTAAAAAATACACATGTAAACTTTGTATTTAAATATCTTGTATTCCCTTGTTAAAAAATAAAATTTTTTAATCTTATAAAACTGCGTTATCATACATTCTTTTCTAATTGACACAATGTAAAGATTTTTCAAAGTAGTGCAACAATTATTTTTTGAAGTAATATATATGTTCTCTCCCGTAGTTTTATCGAAAAATTTATAGATCAAGATGCACTAAAAAATACAAAAATTTACAAAAGTGTTCTAATTCTAGCATTTTCATGTAGGATTTTGTAGTATTTTTTAAATTAACGTAGAATTTAATAGATTCTGGCAATTTTTCAAATATGTGTATAATATTATTAAAAAACGTTTAAAAAATACACATAAAGTCAATATTTCTAAACGTTAATTTAATGTTCCTTGCTTACTGGATTGATTATTTATCATTTTTATTTGATTACACATGTGTAATATTTCTAAAATAAAAGTTTAAATTTAATAATTTTTTAGATTTTTAAGTGCAGATAAGTAAAAACTTAAAAAATGCAGCAATTTTAAAAGCCTAAAGATATAAGAATATAAAGTCTTAAGGGAAAATTGATACTAATTATACGTACGGGCGATATCCGGTTTAACTGCATGTTACTTATATTTATTATAAGATAATGAATATAAAATTCAATACGAAAAATAAAATTTGTATTTTAAAAAATTTGAATCTTTTAATTAAATGTAACGCAGCATCTATTATAAACTATTTCAAGACTAACTTACTTTTAAATTTTGAATAGTAGGTATACGTTATTTCTTTGGATATTTACACATATGCTATTTCATACATAGGTACTGGTCAGTTCATTCTGTATACATAAGTAATCTGTCACAAGAAAATAATCAATATTATTCTCAGTCAGATAATAATGAGTTTAAATTCTACAATTGTTAAGATTAGTTGCGTCGCTATATTATTATTCTAGATGTTGATTATTCTACCGCGGAAATGTTATTCTCTTTCAGAGGATAAAAGTCAAGGATCAATAGAGAACTATTAATACAACTATTTATACAACTGCAAAGTCATTACATGATTTCATAATTGTTAGTTAATACAGTAACGGAGCTAGAAATTGAATATATTCAATTAATATTCAAAGAATGCTGAATTCAACTTAATATTCAAAGAATAAACTTCTAAAAAGAACAAGAAATTGGTATACAATTTTTTATTTAAAAAAATCTAATTTTGCAACGTAATATTTTTTATTATTGTCTTTATTATTCCATTAAAAAGTTTTGGCAACCTTACAAGTTTGTTTAATTTTATTAAGAAAGTAGGGAATAGAGAAATTTTCAAAATTTACGTGAATATAAGTATTATTTTTACTATTTAAAATAGTGGAAAGACAAAAAAGAAAGTTGTACGGAAGGGTGAAAATCTCAAGTTTTGTCACTGAATACGTTACTGATTGTGAGTATATATATTTCAAGGAACGCAACTGGAAATTCTTTGTGGTTTTATATTCTCTCGTATACTAGGCGCTACTCTGCATCTTCGTGGAATATACGTGGCCTGTGATAAACATATAAATCGCTTCTTAACAAGTATGTGATGTATAATATTTTGATAAGTGTATCACATATAGAAAGAATATTTTGATATTAATTTTAAGTTTGTAAATAACGAATATAGACATTGTTACAAACGTAGAATTTATCAACTTTTTATTAAAGAATTATATACTAAGCAAGAGAACGGTAGAATTAACTTTTTTATTCAAAGGAATTTTTAATTTACTTAACTTTAATTTTAGAAAATCTGAAATATTTGTGAAGATTATTCATGAATATGTTATTATTCGTATAAAACTTGTCTAGATTTCTAGATTTTATTAAAAGGACACTTACTGTTACTTAACATTTTTTTTATACGGACACACGTTAGCTTAAAAAATATATTTAGAGATAAAATACAAAAGAGTGTTAAGATAAGGTTATCGAAAAACGAATGTTTATGGGGAATTATATATTTTAAAGATATATCTGTGTAAGAATATATTAGTATAAAATATCTCGGATATATATATATATATATATATATATATATATGAAAAATTTTTCTTAATATGACAAGGATTGTTTTTTGAAGTTTAACCAACTCATTTTTACTCTTATCTCTATTCTAGTTTCCATTTTCGCTTATAGCGTACTATGCATATATTATATTATATAGCTCAAGGACGTTCTCCGGTGGCAGTTGTGCTCAACTCAGACGCACGGAGTAATGATATGGTTGACAACTACTTCCGTGCGCAAAAGTCTGAAACTCGTCTAGCCGCGCAGTTTTACTCGATTTGGCAAATTTTTGTTCCGTTTCCATTTCTCCAATACCAATCATAAATGAGTACGTCCTACTTGTCTATTGAGCATTCTAAAAGTAAATAATAATGGATCATAAAGAAAAAAGATTAAATAACTTGATTTAAATAACGTTGCCCATAAAATCTTGACGTTCTCTACTTATAACCTATTATATGTCGCAGCGGTAGCAACGTTGTCAAGTCTCGCAGTGATCTCTCCCTCTCCCTGCCTCCGAGCAGACGAAAATTATGTCCGATAGTGTTCTTTAGACGACTATTTCTCAAAAATAAATACCGCTTACTATATCGAACTTTATTGTCATACGTTACTAATAATATGAGGCATCTTATACTATTTTTTCAAAAAAATTCTAAGAAAACTGTACTTATTATTCATTAAAATGTCCGTGTCGAGAGAGCTCAACATAGGGATCCTGTGTTAAAAATCGGAACTTTGAAGCTGAATATCCCAAATTTTAGTACCGAAAGGGGCATTGAATAAAACGCCTGCGTATAAAACGCGTTTAATTAAACATATACTGAAAGTTTAAGAAAATTTCTAAGAAAACGATTTTGCCGGTGAACGTCCTTAAAGGGGAATATACACCTAGAAGCAAAAAAAAGGTAATTTTTGAGAATTTTTTTCAGGGGAACTATTGGAATTGACGGGTCCGGGTTTTTTGTAGTTAAAACTATACACTTTTAAGTATGTTTTAAATTTTTTTTATTAAAAAATGTTGCAAATTTACGGAGTACTGGGTCGTCTACGAAGTGCGGTAAAAAAAAACGGTACCCAGCGACGCTTCGTCAAAAATCATCTAAAACAAAAAATCAAACAGGAAATGAAAATAGATACTATTATTTTTAGCGTATCGTAGCCGATTTTAAAAATACCAATTTTTTACAAAATGGCTGGCGCTTGAACTCAACGTAGCGATTTTCAAGATTGTCTGCACAGATCTGGTCATATATGTTCATATATAACTATGTATAACTATATATGGAGTGT
Source organism: Temnothorax curvispinosus (assembly GCF_003070985.1). NCBI lineage: Eukaryota > Metazoa > Arthropoda > Insecta > Hymenoptera > Formicidae > Temnothorax > Temnothorax curvispinosus. The sequence continues at coordinate 7,812 of NW_020220218.1, read as the reverse complement.
AATCTGGTTTTTGACGGTTCAAATCAGACTATATCTGCTCAGATTGAACCAGATCTGTGATTGATCTTCATCAAAACAGTCCAGATCTGACTGTATCTGTTTATTTAGATATAACCATATCTATACTCGAATATGATCCAAAATACACATTACATCTGACTATATCTGTCCAGATATAGGTCTAACTAAGGTTGTGTTTGATCGAAAACTGTTCAAGTCTGACGATATATCTGGTCATGTTTAAAACTGTAATAGATTAATGTTCGATGATATTCGTCTAATATAATATTTAAATATTTAAACATGAATTTATATTTATACATAGCAAATTAAAGATATTCAATTAAATATTTTTGAAATTATTATATAAAAATAAATTATGATAAAGATATAATTTGCAGAAGACAAAGTATTTCTTTGTAAACAAAAAAATGTTAGTTATTTATTATAAAAGCATTTTTGTTCATTAATTTGCTTTATGTCTAAATACAAAAGACAATTATAGAAGTATAAGTTATTTAGTACATTGTAAGCAAAAACATGTCTGTTAAGTTAGCACCCTCCCCACAAAAAATCGGAATAACACATATACAGAAATTAAATGCTCTTTATGTGCTAATTATGTGCTCTAGTCACGATTTTTGTGCTCGAGCGGTTTCGCGGGAAATCACAATTGAAAGTGGGGGTGCTGACTTAAGTAAAAAACTCAATATGCTAGAATTATGTGCTTTTTATGTGCTTTCAAATGTCCCAAACGAAATTAGACTATCTGTAATAGTTTAAAAGATACACGCAAAAAAAGATCTATATACTACTGATATAAGAGTAAAGTATCATTTAAAATACAGAAAACAAAATAATTTTTGTTTTAAAATGTTTCTTGATTAATGTGTTCTTGAAATATGCACAATGAAATTTTCGTGCTCATCCTCTTCCACTGACCCGAATGTGAGCACCCCATACGTACAAGAGTAAAGTACCAGTTAAAATATAGATAGCGAATTGGTTTTAATCTTAAAATGTTCCTTAATTTATGTGCTTTTGAAATATGTAGAATAAAAGTTTTGTGCTTATCCTCTTCAGCCGACAAACCTCCTTGAAAGTGAGCACCCCATATGTACAAGAGTAAAGTACCAGTTAAAATATAGATAGCAAATTAGTTTTAGTCTTAAAATGTTCCTTTATTTATGTGCTTTTAAAATATGTAGAATAAAAGTTTTTTGCTTATCCCCTTCAGCCAACAAACCTCCTTGAAAGTGAGCACCCTATAAGTACAAGAGTAAAGCACCAGTTAAAAAATAGATAGCAAATTGGTTTTAGTCTTAAAATGTTCCTTAATTTATGTGCTTTTAAAATATGTAGAATAAAAGTTTTTTGCTTATCCCCTTCAGCCGACAAACCTCCTTGAAAGTGAGCATCCCATATGTACAAGAGTAAAGTACCACTGCACGGAAATCTCATTGTGCATATTTTGAAAGCACATAAATTAAGGAACATTTTAAGACTAAAACCAATTCGCTGTCTATATTTTAACTGGAAATTTACTCTTGTACGTATAGGGTGCTCACATTCGGGTCAGTGGAAGAGGATGAGCACGAAAATTTCATTGTGCATATTTCGAGAACACATTAATCAAGAAACATTTTAAAACAAGAATTATTTTGTTTTCTGTATTTTAAATGATACTTTACTCTTATATTAATAGTATATAGATCTTTTTTTGCGTGTATCTTTTAAACTATTACAGATAGTCTAATTTTGTTTGAGGCATTTGAAAGCACATAAAAAGCACATAATTCTAGCATATTGAGTTTTTTACTTTATATGTAATTTTAATGAGTGGGGGTGCTAGTTTACGTTAAGCCAGCGGCGCACCCCCACTTTCAATTGCGATTTCCCGCGAAACCGCTCGAGCACAAAAATCGTGAATAGAGCACATAATTAGCACATAAAGAGCACTTCATTTCTATATATGTGTTATTCCGATTTTTTGTGGAGGGGGTGCTATAAGTTAACAGACATAAAAAAAATCCTTATAATGTGTTATATGTTCATGTAAGAAGCGGTCTTATATGCTTATATATAAATTTTATCCGGATAAGATCTTATATGGTCATATGATTATATAAGATTATATAAAGACATATAAAAAATATCTCTTATAGTGAGTTATATGCTCATATAAGAAGCTATCTTATTATATATGAATTTTGGCCTGATAAGAGTTTATATGGTCTTATGATTATATAAGATTATATATAAGGACATATACATATATTTAAATAAGTTTTAGAAAATCTATACTAATAATATATAAAATCCTTACGGGTGGTGTATGTTTGAACGTTAATAACTTGAAAATTATTGGACCGAAATTTTACTACAAGTATATGAAATAGGGGTATAATGTTCTGGAATGTGCTATAGAGTGTGTATTTTTTCGTTACCGATTTTCTGGAAACCGATTTTTTTAATTCTTTATTTTTTAAATATTAAAACAATTAAAGAAATCGGTTTCCAGAAAATAGATAACGAAAAACTATACACCCTATAGCACTCCCCGGAAAATTCTACCCATGTTTTATATGGTTTTAATACAAATTCGGTCCAATAGTTTTTAAGTTAAAAACTATTGGACCGAATTTTTGCCACAAGTATATGAAATAGGGGTAGAATTTTCCGGAGAGTGCTATAGAGTGTGTAGTTTTGACGTAGAACTACGTCTTTTTCTGGAAACCGATTTTTTAAATTCTTTATTTTTTAAATATTAAAACAATTAAAGAAATCGGTTTCCAGAAAATAGATAACGAAAAATAAAGATAGAAATAGAGGCAAAGGAAGAGAGAGAGAGAGAGAGAGGGGGGAGAGGAAGAGGGAAAGAGAGAGAGAGAGAAAGAGAAAGAGAAAGAGAAAGAGAGAGAGAGAGAGAGAGAGAGAGAGAGAGAGAGAGAGAGAGAGA
>NW_020220218.1:0-4843 GCF_003070985.1 Temnothorax curvispinosus | reverse complement strand
AGAGAGAGAGAGAGAGAGAGAGAGAGAGAGAGAGAGAGAGAGAGAGAGAGATTTGATTTTGATTTTGATTTGATTTATTTATGCCCAAGCATAGGCTAAAGGGCAAATACAGGATAATACTAAATATCAAAATTATACATGCTCTCTCAAGCACAAGCACAGTCACATAAAGCATAACAAATGAAATATAACTAAACATAATTAGCGCAACTTAATAAAGCTCGCAAGATATAAACTAAACGCAGTAACACGCAACTTAACACTAACGCTACTTAGATACTAGGAAAAAAGGAAGACGTATAGTCAACAAGCAGCTTAAACTGAAGAGATAATAACGCAACTTAAATCGAACGCAACTTAAAAACGAACGTAGCTTAAAACTAGAAAAAAATTGTCAACAAGTACTCCAAACACAACCTCAAGTCAAACAAGAGAACCTAGTCAGAGAATTCGGATGACAGCAGGTAAGAACGGAGGAGATTCTTGAAAGCACCAATAGTATTAGCTGATGTGATATTATCCGGGAGAGAATGCCAGAAATAGATGGCTGAAATCTGGAAAGAATTTCTATACATTTCCGTTCTGAAGGCAGGGATATGAAACGTTTGTGAAGAGGAATTAGCGATTCGAGTGGATCTTCTAAGTGATGGACTGAGTGGGGTAAAAAGTTCACTCAAATACGCTGGCGAGCCCATGTAAATAATGCGATACATCTGACAGCCAAGAAAATATAATCTTCTATTTTCTACAGACAACCACCCAAGGCGTCGTCGATGTTGCGTTATATGCTCATCCCTCCTCAAATCGTAGATAAATCTAATACAGCAATTTATAAGTCTTTGTAGTTTCAAATTAAGTTCCTTGCTCAAGCCGTGATACACAAGGCAGCAATAATCCACATGGGGTATCACCAGAGACGTTACCAGCTTAATTCTCAATTCCGTGGAAAGAGAATTCTTATTGAATTTCAACTTATACAAGGCATGGTGAACTCTCTGCGAGACATGCGAGACATGCTTATTCCAAGAGAGATTCGATTCAAAACAGACTCCCAGGTTCCTCACCTCCCTAACATATGGCAAAGGCGTGCGATTGACAATTATGGGTGGTAATGAGTCTAGATCAATGTTATTGGTATTTGTTCCACTGCCAAAAATAATGACCTTGGATTTAGCAGGGTTCAATTTTAGGCCATTTGCATTAGCATAGTCGAAGATAGCATTAGCATCTTTAGAGATCAGATTGAGGTTATGAAGGAGATCAGAAGGAGCACAGGAACGATAAATCTGGATATCGTCTGCAAAAATCATATAATCGGAATAGATCAGGACCTCACCTATGTCATTAATGTACAGGGTAAACAAAGGTGGGCCAAGCACGGAACCCTGAGGAACCCCACATAGCGTAAATAGCCAGGAAGAAAAGTTACCCTCGTCATTAACAACCGCCTGAGAACGACCAGTCAGATATGAATAAATCCAGATTAGAGTTGGGACAGAAAAACCAAGCTCTTTAAGTTTAATCAGAAGACGCAAATGAGGCACCGTGTCAAACGCCTTGCTAAAGTCAAAGAGGATCATAATGGTAATATGCCCAATGTCAATCGCTCTCTTAATATCATGACAGACACGCAGAAGCGCAGACTGAGTATTATAATTAGGACGAAAAGCTGACTGTCTCGTATTTATGAGATTGTGCTTAGTTAAATAGTCGTTAATCTGTGCGGCAACAATACGTTCGAGCAGTTTGGATAGCTCAGGCAAATTGGCAATTGGCCTCGTATCAGACGGAGATGACGGGATACGGACCTTCGATAAAGGACGGATAAGCGCCCGCTTCCACTGAGACGGAAAGGTAGAATGCTCAAGTGAGTGATTTAGAAGAGCCGTTAACTGCGACGAAATTACAGGCCAAGCCAAACGCAAGATGTAGAGAGGAATACTGTCGACTCCTGCCGCAAAGGAGTAGAGTGGTCTCGTAGAGATAAGCTGAAAGATAATGCGAGGCGTAATCGCAGAAAAAACGAACTCGGGACGCTGGGATGGGCAAGGAACACCAGCAATAGCAGACAAAAAGTCATCAAATAAGCAAGGAGAATAAGCATCAGAGACAGAGACGAAATGTGCATTCAATTCATTAGGCGTGAAGTAGTGCAGAGGAGAAACAAGAGAAGACTTAGCAAGGCCTAAACGTGCTAATTCTCTCCATAGCTTTGCAGGATCAGTAATGGTTTTAAGAGAGTTAAGATGAAACTCACTTTTAGCACGCTTAATATCAGAATTTAGCTGGTTACGAAATTGTCTGTATATGGAATAGCCCAGTGTGTTATTTGAACGCTTAGCACGTCTATATACATGGTTGCGAATACGAATTCTGGCCCTAAGTTCGCTTGTGAGCCATCGCACAGGGGGCTTTTTAATGGTAAATGCACGCTCAGGTGCAAACACATCCAAAGTATTAAGTAGGGTTTCGGACAGCACAGAACAAAATCTATTAACATGAGACACAGAGGATTGGTCATAACCAACATCGCCGCAATCGAAAGTAACATTAACACACGCCACAACTTCAGGATTGTCTATTATGGATTGGAGATAGTCCTGGAACTCATCCGCAACAATAGCGCGATAGCAACGCCTTACAATAGTACGCTCCGAAGTCAACCTCTCACCCAATGAGAGCGACACTCCGATCAGAACATGACCCGCAATGAACGGGCACTCAGATTTGTAGAATCTACGGACCTTCTCACAATCGTCCACCGCTAGGACGTCAAGCCATGAATCAGTAGAAGCGGTGTGATACGTGGCATCAGACGGAATAATAGCCATAGATAGGCTAGACATGAACTCACGCAAGAAGTTGGCTTCGAAGTTATTTGTCAGAAGATTACAGTTAAGATCGCCGCCAATAATAATATTTTTATAAAGATGAGATACATTAGTGAGTGCTAGCGCAAAATCATGAAACAGAAAACCCTTTGGTCTCCTGTATATTGACGCGAATAGAACAGTTTCGTTACATGGCAGTCGAATTTCAATCAGAAGAAATTCAGGAGCATTAATATGAGTTGCTGCAGAAGACGCAATCAGCTTAGCCTTAAGTGAGTGATGGACGTAACAGGCTACACCCCCTCCCATACGCCCAACCCGATCATGACGGATCATAAAAAAACCATCCAAGGCAACAAGCTCATCAGAAATGCCTTCATGGAGCCAAGTTTCAGATACTGAGACAATATGATACGGATTAGAGCTGAAGTAGAGCCTGACAAGCTCGATATGACCACGAAGGGAGTTTGCGTTGAACTGAGCAACCCGAAACTCAGACTCATTGCGACTCGAACACCTCAGTGGATGCGTCTCATGAGGTCAATCGAGGCGAGTCAGATCGGCGCTTGAATCAATGTAAATAATAGACGAGCCATCTGATCGTCTCACGCAAATCCGCCCATGCCTTATCCAAACATATTTAAAAGAACGTTCCTTAGCAATACGCTTGGTCCGCTGCAGCAACTCATAGCCATCCTTAGTGAGCAATTCATTAATATATACAATACTCCTGGAGTCATTTCCGCAGACCTCCCCCTGCCTAAGAACACCCTTAGCTCGCTTCTTAGATATAATTAGATCACGGACGGCAGTGGAGGTCACAGTAATAAACAAAGAATTACTAGCTGCAAAAGCAGTAGAATGTGAAGAAGCAGAATCAGGGGGAGACCTGCGGACAACTCTTACACTAAGAATATGCGGCGAAACATCAACAGCATCAAGCGCAAGAAAGCACGTTACGCGCAGCCACAGAAGGAGATAACGGAAGCGGCTCCGGTAACCCGGAGACAATAAACTCATTAGCACTAACATCGTGACATTCCGAGCGAGACATTTTTAAATCATGCAGTTCTTTTTTAAGAGCCTCATTCTCACGTTCCAATGAGGAAATACGCTGAGAATTGTTGGCGACTGTTTCTGATAGGCAATTAATAAGATCTAATTTGCTATTAATAACTTCATTCGTTTTTTCCTGACTCTCTATAAAAGCAGAAATTCTTAAATCAGATCTCATGATATCGTCATTAATTTTTTGTTGATTAGCAATAAAAGCTGAGATCTTCGAGTCAGACAGTTTGATTTGCTCCATCAAACCCAGCAGAAGCTCATTTGTCGCAGGCAGTGAGGTCGACTGAGTATGCAAGTCAGCAGAAGAAGCCATGTTCTCAAACTCAAATGAAAGCGCGGTTGTGACAGGAGTTGGTGTAAGAGGGGGTATATCCAATGATGTTAAGAGAGAAATACAGCAGGACTCAGCGTTCCTTGACACTGAATAGGATCTAATACAACCGGGATGAAATGCCTTTCTGCACTCCTTGCACTCAATCAACCTATTAGCAATTGATTTCCTGCACTTATAACACGTAGACTGCATGTGTAGTTATACAATGACCACAACGCAAGAATTACACGCAAGTTCGTCAAGAACGCAAGTGACGACGCCGAGGTTGAACCGTAGAGCGACCGGATAAGATGCACGCTAACTCTCTCCGCGCACAATCACTAGCGACAATCGTATCGAAGATCAAGATCGAACGCTCGCAGGGCAGCCAACCCCCACTCGACAGCACCACCAGCCGTTCCAGACGCAGGTCAGCCAACACCCAGAACGCAACAGGCCCCAGCAGATCGTCATGCGCACCTCGAGAGTAAAGTGCAGAAGGGGGCAGAACAGATAGCAGGCTCATGCGCAGTAAGAATCAATGATCCTCGAGAATGATTCTCAGAAATTTGGTTAGAATAATGAGAAACACTCGTCACACAGTTTCCAGGAATTAAGAGACAGTGGCAGA
>NW_020220217.1:0-2771 GCF_003070985.1 Temnothorax curvispinosus | reverse complement strand
TCGCCGAACGGCTGGACCTCATTCGGAGGTCACACATCGTCACGCGTGCTGTCTCTCGTCCGCACGTCGCTTGGGCACGTTCGCGGCGAAGGTATTCGCGTAATCGTAGCTCGTTGAACGAGGGCGAGGCCCCACACCCTCGCCCCGTTAACGCGCACCGTCGAGTCACCTACACTCACGGTGCCTCTGGACACCGCCGTCTCGGCGTATCACCATTCGGGTGTCGCCGAACGGTAGGACCGCATTACCGCCGTCTTGTCGTATCACCACGTCCCTCCCGCTATCACGGAGGGCTCGTCGGGTGTCGCCAAACGGCCCAACCTCACTCGGAGGTCATAACCGTCGAGTCACACACACTCACGGCGTCATTGTATCCCGCCGTCTTGGCGTACTGCCACGTCCCTCCCGCAACCACGGAGGGCTCGTCGGGGTTCGCCAAACGGCCGGACCTCATTTGGAGGTCCTGCACAAGCTTGCTCGCTTTGAGCCTCAAGTGGAACCTTCCCACAGTTCGGAAACCCCTCCGACCGAGGAGGAGAAAATCGTATCGCTCGTGGCGCTCGATCCGCCTGACGCGGTGCATTCACTGCTAGAAAAATTCTTTTCAATCGAGAAAATTGGTCGAATTATAGCATACATTCTTAGGTTTGGAAATCACTTCCGTGTAAAATCTGCCCCTACGACTTGGGCCATAGATCAGCTCGAACTGCATTCCGCGTTACTACTAGTTGTAAGGTGTACAGGCGGATGCTTTCCGCGATGAGATCGATCGTCTTCAAAGCGGGAGAAGGCTCCCCAAGCCACTTCTCAAGCTCGCTCCCTTCCTTGATCCGGTGGGTATTCTCAGGGTGGGCGGCCTGCTTGCAAAATCCGGATTGACATTCGAGAACAAGCACCCTGCCTTACTGCCCTGCAAACATAGGCTCACGGATCTCGTTATCGAACACGTGCACCGCACGAACATGCACCCTGGTCGGCGCACGCTGCAATATCTGCTCACGCAACATTATTGGGTCCTCGGGGTGCATCGCGCTATACAGCGCGTACTCTCGAGATGTCACCAATGTTTCCGCGTAAAGCCACACACCTCTCAGCCCCTCATGGCGGAGCTACCGGCCGATAGGGTCCGACAGGCCAAGCCATTTTCGATCAGCGGCGTGGATTTCGCGGGACCGTTCAACATAGTCACGCGACGAGCCCGGGGGGTCTCCTCCGTCAAAGTGTACGCGTGCCTTTTCGTATGCTTTTCGGTTAAGGCGGTGCACCTGGAAGCCGCCTTCTCGTTGTCCACCGACTCCTTCCTCGCTGCGCTGCGACGCTTTGTGGCCCGACGCGGACGCTGCTCGCTTCTCTACAGCGACTGCGGAACGAATTTTGTAGGGGCCGCACGGGAACTAGAAAGCCGCATGGGCCTCGCAGCGGAGCGAGAGAAGATCAAGTGGTCCTTTAATCCTCCCTCCGCGCCCCACTTCGGGGGCCTCTGGGAGGCGGGAGTCAAGACCTTTAAAACCCACCTGCGGCGGACCGTGGGTGATCAAGTCCTCTCAATAGAGGAATTCACGACGGTCCTCGCGCAGGTCGAGGCCGTCCTGAATTCCAGACCCCTCTGCCCGATGAGCGCCGACCCTGCCGACCTCGAAGTCCTATCGCCGGGTCACTTCCTCACGATGGAACCGCTCGTCTCCGTTCCCACTCAAGACGTGACCCCGTTACCGATGAATCGGCTGAGTCGGTGGCAACTCGTCCAACGAATTCACCAAGACTTTTGGAGGCGCTGGCATCAGGAGTATCTCCATACCCTGCAACAGCGTCCCAAATGGTGGACCTCAGTCAACCCGCTCGGTGTCGGTGCGTTAGTCCTCCTCAAGGACGCCAACATGCCTCCTCTGCGTTGGAGGCGAGGACGAGTGGAGGCGCTGCATCCGGGCAGCGACGGCGTCCCGCGTGTCGCCACGGTGCGGGTGGCGGACGGCACTATCACGCGTCCCCTAGTGAAGCTGTGCCCCCTACCGATGGGCCCTGCTCCACAGGCGACCGATTCAAATTGAAATAAAATACAACTCGTTGTATTTTGGTGGGCGGTATGTTTGGCGCTCACCAAACTGTAGTTAGATGCATGTATTGTTTAGTCTCATTACTCGTTGTACATAATTTTCTTGCGTACCTAGTCTTAAGTATTTCGGTGACTCGCGCGAAACGTCGGCGGATCGCGATCAACGCGGAATCGATAATCGCGCGACTCACCAATCGGTGCTGCCCTCGCTCACCCCACGAGGGCACCCGCCGGAAGAACAAGTACTCGCTCGCGACACTGTTCCAGCGCCGCGAGCCCTCAGACTCATCGTTACGCCGGCTCATCGTTACGACGTCTGATCGTTACGACGTCTCGGAGCACGGAGAGATTATCGGAGCAGAGAGACTTGTGCTAATATTCGGAGTCGCGAGATCATCCGCTCGCTCCCGGATAGTGCGATCGCCTACTTTCTCGGCTTGTCTGTGTGCTGCCTTTACTTGCTTCCTCCTGCTTGCTTGCTGCCTGCCTTAAATTACTGCTGCCTGCCTCGCTTTCGCCTTGCTTGCTGCCCTGCCTGCGTTGCTGCACGAGCCCGATCGCGACCGAGACGAGACCGCCAGGAGTCGACGGCACAACGAACGGTGAGTCGCATTTGTTTAACTTAATTTTCGCTTTGGGGAGACTTTACACATCTCCCCTGGTCCTTCGAGCTTCGCTTTATCGCAAATCCGGGTACGGCTCTACCGCCCCCCGAGCA
>NW_020220216.1:0-1835 GCF_003070985.1 Temnothorax curvispinosus | reverse complement strand
ATCCGTTCATAAAACAGTACTAATTGTAAGTAACGCGTTACTTGTAATACCGTTACCATTACCGTTATTTTTTTATAGTAACAATTTGTTGAAATGACGTTTTTCCATAACGGCAATGGTCACGACGTTACAAGTAACGCGTTACTTCCCAACCCTGCATTTATAATATATGTATGAATTATACATATATTATAAATGTATAATATAAATGTAATACTTACATTTATGGTATGATCTATCCATATCTCGTCAGTCCGCGGCACTAAGAGTCCCCGCCGAACGAATTTCACGTTCCCGACGGCCGTCGTCGCGGCTGCTCTCTCTCTCTCTCTCTCTCTCTCTCTCTCTTTCTCTCTCGCTCGCTCGCTCGTTCGCTCTCCTGGGTATTTTTTCGTTATCGCTCACTTTTTCTTCCTTGCGAATTTCTTTCCCGCTTTCTTTTCTCGGAGAGGGACAAACAACGCGCGTTTTATTACGCGTCTCCGCTCGCGGCATGATGCACGTATATACGCGATACTCGCCACTTCCGGCTCACGCCGTGCCTCGCGACGGGCCGACCCGGCCGACCGGTCACTCACGACGCAGGATTCCGCGGGACCGTCGCGTAATTTTCAATCAACTAACTGAGCACTGGCACTGGCACTATGAGACTGAGAAGCTGCCCGGGCTGCTCGGGGGTCGGGGGGTCTCGATCACGTGAAACTTTTTCTATCGCATGTTTTTTTTACTTCGCTGAGTTCGGTCTATCCTTGCGACGGAAAACAAACGAATCGCGCTTAGAAAAGGACATCCATATTCTGTCTCTCTCGCGCTGCATTTTTGCTGCTCGCCGAGCTGCTAGCCGGCTCGCTTGACGAATGACGCGACAATTGTTTCCATCTTCGATGATATCGCGCCGGAAAATAATTGTCACGCAGCGAACGGCAAGCATTGCGACGAATTCGCGATAAATTCGCTCGCTGCTCAATGCTCGGCGTGGTATCATTTTGAAGCTGGAAAATAAATTCAATAATAATGAAATAATAATTTTTCTATTATACAATCTTACCTAATTATTCATTTTAATGTACATTTAATTAAAAAAAAAAATTTGGGAAAAGCAGGGTTTGAACGCGCAACCTGCAACGTTTTAGTCCGTCACCTCAGTCGCTGCGCCACGCTTGCTACATGGATATCTCGGTTGCGTACTCGGTACATCAGTCGCACGAGAAGTTTCAATACTTTCTCGCAAATACTTGAAAAATGCATCGCTCTGCTTGCTCCGTTTCAAGTAAAACTTACTCTGTTTCGAGAGAAACATCTTGATGGACACACGTTTTTCCTGAGATTTTAAAGTAACCTTTGTTTTTTTTTTAATGGAATCATACAATCTTCTTTATATAACAATTTTTGTAGTTATTTGGTACATAAAGTAGGTAAACTAGCAGTTATAAAAAAATCAATATTTTGCGAAATGTTATATTTTATTCGGGCATATATTTTGACATGAAATATAAAATATCTTGTAAACTATTCATTTTTTGATAACTGTACCTACTTTTATGCGTAAAATAGTAGAACGAGTAAGTTGATTTAAAGACAACGCATAGTTGCTTTTTTTAAAAAATAATGCAATTTGTGTGCAATTACACACTTTTTGAAGTGAAACTTCTTTAGGCACGGTAGTAAGTTCGATTCGCGACACGAAAAAGTGTAACGGAAGTGAAACTTCTTTGGTACGGTAGTAAGTTCGATTGTGCGACACGAAAAGTGTAACAAAAATTTGACCAATAAGCGTACGGCGTTGGCGAGACGGTTCTTCTTCTGGTACGGTAGTAAGTTCGATTATGCGACAC
>NW_020220215.1:0-1027 GCF_003070985.1 Temnothorax curvispinosus | reverse complement strand
ACTTGCACACTTAAAAATAATTTGCATTCTTAAAAATTGTGACGAAGTAATGTGCAAGTTTCTACTTGCACACTTAAAAACTCTAAGGAAGCAATGTGCAAGTTTTTATTTGCACACTTTTTTTTTAAATTTTGAATTTTTTTATAAATGTTTGTGGTTGCTCTAACTTTCGCAAATATTGAGATATCGGGCTAAATTTTTTTTTAATCGATAGAGTATTATTTAAAAAAAGTTGGTATTGAATTTTGCGATAATCGGTAAAGGGTTTTTTTTTTTTTAATTTTTTGAATTTTTTTAGAAATGCCCGTGGTTGCTTTAACTTTTGTAAGTTTTGAAATATTGCGCTATTTCTAATTTTATTATATTCTTCGTAGATTCGAGTGACTCTCATTACCTCAGAAGTGATCTATGGTTTCAATTGAAATCAAAGAGTTACCTTATCACTGCAGAAATCTCAGAAAGAAGTAGGCAATCCTCGAATAAAGATACCTCTCGATTAGCCCGAAGGGACAATCTCTCGTGAACCGTGTAATGTCGGCTCTCTCGTTCGTGCAACAGCACCGTGCAACAGCACGGTGAAATGGTGTGATTTCCCTTCGTGCGGTAGTACGAAGCAGCAATGGCGTGGTCGTGCGTTGGGTCGGTATAGTCCCGTAGCGGGTGATTATTTCACTCTCTCGCAGAAGCCACTAAGTCGTCAAGCCGAAGGCAGATCGTCCCAATCGGTTGAGAATATAACGCAACAAATAATTTAAGTACTAGTTGCGAATCGTTCCAGAAACTTCGACCGAATCGTTTCACGCAAGAGAACGTGTTACTGCGGACTCCCGGAAACGAATGAAACCGCGGTGAGCGGCGAGCTCCTGCACGTACGCCCCGCGCATGCGTTGTATCACGCACCGCGTGTGCGTTCAGAGTCCGGGGCATAAACGCCGTTTGCGCTGAGCACGCGGATTAATACACGGTCTACGCTGAATGCGCGGATCGATAAAACGATACAAATGCTGCCATCGGTCGGAATCTTACA
>NW_020220214.1:0-3664 GCF_003070985.1 Temnothorax curvispinosus | reverse complement strand
CGCGTTATCTGCATCTACAAATTTAATATTTAAAATTCTGTTTAAGCGAATTTAGAATGATTTTAATTTCTAATCAATTCCGATTAATTTCAATTTTTGATTGATTCAAGTAGCCAAATTGTTTGAAGCAAAATTTCTATATACATATACACGATACGACTTTCGAATTGGATCTCATCGATCTCACGCTGTTTAGTAAATTACTAGATCTAACCGTTTTATCATAACACAATAACATTTTCTATCATTCTACAAGTAAAATTTTAAGAATAAAATATATATATTTCATGTTCTGCCAAATTGATGTACTAGCACATAAATTGTATTTGTAAATAACTTTTTAGAAATTTTTTCTTAATTTATATTGTTATCAGGCCTATATACATTTGAACATTTAAACAAATACTTTTGCATATTTTATGAAAATAAAAACGGAAGTTCTGAAAATACTAACATTTTATGTCTCTTTAATAGTATTTAACTCTCAAACGTGTATATACATGAAATAAAGACATGATATCAATTTAGAAATTTTGTTTGTTTATATCCTCAGAAGCCTTTAAATTTTATAATCTTAATCTTTTATCTTTGAACTAGATTGTACGTTTGCAGTCTTATGACATGAGAAGCATAATTTTATGGGCAATTAATAGTTCGAATTTTGCTCACAATTTCATATTAACGTTCCGGTTATTGAAAAATTAATAATTTTATTGTACATTGTTATTATAAAGCAATTCTTTACATATCTCAGAAATAAAGAAGAAAAAAAAATGGCATTTTTGATATATTTATTTAAATAATTTTATGCGAGACGCCATTTTGTTACAAAATAGCCTCAGTGGCCAGACTCTTCTCTCCTTCTCTCTGTCGAAACACAGCCTGTCTACCAATAAAACATACATAGAAAAGTATGTGCATTTTATTGCACTATAGTGCAAACATTAAAACAAAATATTGACCTTTAATTAATTTTTATTAGAATAGAATTGTTTTCCAAATAATAAAAATTACATCGACACTTTATCCAAATGATTCTGGAGCGATTAAATTAAAGAAAAATATTTTTTGGACACTTTCTGCTAATTATACGCTTAATTGATTTTAATTAATTGTAATTATTGTATGGTTTTCCAAATTCTGAAAAGTTTTTTCCAAATATCTCCAAATGATTTCCAAACGATTGGATAAGATAATTTTCAATAATTTTTAATTTTTTTGCCAACTATAATACGTTTTGGTCGGGTTGAGACGAGACCAGCATTTCTCACTGGTTTCAGCGCTATATCCTGTAGCGGCCAATGCAGTAACTACGTTCTTAAGATAAAGCGGGTCATTTTCGGACGAAGTCGCTAACAGTCGATAAGTTGCGTCGTTAAGTCTGTAACTCTTTATAACTACAGTTTCGTTATCATCGTTACATTATCGCTGTGCAGATATAATATATGACAAAAAAGCTGCGCAATGACAATATAATGGTAACGGATTGTTGTTATATAATAGCACAGATTAATAGAATAAACAGATAGCCAAAGGTCCGGGTTGAGACAAGACCAGCATTTCTCACTGGTTTCAGCGCCATACCGTGTAGCGGCCAATGCAGTAACTATGTTCTTGATAAAGCAGGTCATTTTCGGACAAAGTCGCTGTAACTCTTTATAACTATTATACAGTTTCGTTATCATCGTTATATTATCGCTGTGCAGATATAATATATATACAGGGTGTATCATTTTAAGTGATTCAGCTAAATATTTCTTAAAGTAAAAGAGATTGGAAAAATTGTTTCAGACAAAAGTTGTTTGGTTTGAAGGGGGACATAAGATGGTGTCATTGATTTGACCTTGGGTGGCATCGTTAAAGACAGGTCAAAGACACCTTTAGTTTCTTAAATAGAACTCCCTATTTTTTATTGCATACTAGACACTACAGACGCGCGCTACGCGCGCGCTATTTATCTTTAACATTTCACTATTAACCCTATTATACACAACTGTCAAAATATACAATGACAGCTGCAAATGAAGTAAGCGCAGCAAGAAAACCAATCGGCATCGCGGAAAAGCGGCAACAATAAACTTCACATCTCCTTTTTAGAAAAGGATTGTTATAGCTTATGTCGAGAGCTTTCCAAAACACTATAATTAAGTATTTTTTCATTAAATACTTTTTGAGTTATAAGGCTTGAAAGTTACAGTATTGTGACATAATATTTTGTTAAGTATTTATAATTCAAATTCCTTACTTTTTATTTTTGCAAACAATACGAATCAATTAATGTAAAAAAAATACAATTTTCTTAAAGAAAAACTTGTTGTGTAATTGTGTTTATTGCATATTCATTATTTTCTTAGCTTCTCACGATTCGGGGTGCTTGATTTGCGTGAATCCCTTTGCCTCTCACGATTCGGGGTGCTTTTTCAATAACTATCAATCACGCAATAAAAAATCGGTACTCTTCTTTCATGGTATACGCTAAATTTAAGTCTTTGTCGAAAGTAATTCAATATGTACTTGGTGAATAGACATTCTGTAAGAATGAAACTTAATGCATGAATTTATGAATGCCTACAGAAATTACACAGCGCGCAATAGTTTATTCCAGGTATTTTAGACGTTGTTCTTAACAACGGTACAAGAATTACACTCATTATAAATGGCATTAAAATTGTTCTTCAGCTTTGTAGATTAGTGCGTTATCTACTGTGCCACATTACGCTCTTACACAACAAGTTTTTCTGTAAGAAAATTTTGTTTTTTTACATTAATATATTCATATTGTTTGCAAAAATAAAAAATAAGGAATTTGAATTATAAATACTTAATAAAATATTATGTCACAATACTGTAACTTTCAAGCCTTATAACTCAAAAAGTAATGAAAAAATACTTAATTATAATGTTTTGGAAAGCTCTCGACATAAGCTATAAGAATATGCAATAAAAAATAGGAGGTTCCATTTAAGAAACTGAAGGTGTCCTTGACCTGTCCTTAACGATGCCATCCAAGGTCAAACCAATGACACCATCTTATGTCCCCCTTCGAACCAAACAACTTTTGTCTGAAACAATTTTTCCAATCTTTTGCTTCCTCATAGAGGAAGCTTTGTGATGGTGAAAAAATTTTTTTTCGAGATTTTGATGGAAATAGGTTTAGAATGTTCTAAAATGTCGAAAAATCGTATTAGTAAAAAATGTCCGGAAGTATGTATGTATGTGTGTGTGTGTGTGTGTGTGTACGGATTTTTTGTACACGCATCTACTTCTACAATTTTTTAGATACCGGGTTGAAATTTGGCACACAAATAGAGTATCATAGAAAGTATGTCCTCCTCAAATTTTATTAAAATCCATAAAACGGTATAGATTTTATGCAGATTTTCATTTTTTTGAAAAATGTGTTTTACGCTGCATCTTTCTCAATATTTGAGATAGCGATCTATTTTTAACTCTATTATATTTTTGAGTTTTTTCTACCCCTATTTCATATATAATTCATTAAAATTTGATTGATTAGATCTCGTGTTACACACATTTGAAATTTCGGAGAATTTGTACATATATAGAAGTTTTAAAAAACAGGATCTGATCAACCAAATCTGAATCAATTATATATAAAATAGGGGTAGAAAAAACTCAAAAATATAATAGAGTTAAAAATAGA
>NW_020220213.1:319-1438 GCF_003070985.1 Temnothorax curvispinosus | reverse complement strand
TTTGTAAAATATAATAATTGAGCTGGACATAAGTCACATTTTTTTTTTTTTAACAAAAAATGAGCCTTCTGTTATGATTAAATCATATGATTGTATTAATTGCAATTATTGACAAGAATTATGTAATAATTAAGTATAGTTTTCCATTTGCAGATCACAAGAAGGTAGATAATATTTGTACAGAAATAATGAAAATGCTTTATATGTTACATACGGAGTTTATTTATTAAATGTTACTTACTTATACTATGTACATATGTCGTATAGTAGCACTTTAGCGTATGTTTCTTACGCGACTTTATATATTCTTAGCTGCGCTAAAACTACGTTCTCGTTACGTTATTTTACGATGTTAAAGTACATTAACATATACGTACATTAAAATCTATCAAATAAGGCTCTGTACGGTGAAACCAAAATATAATCAATCTCGCAGACGATAACCGTTAGGCGGTTTGCAAGTTATAATTAAATTAATAATTCGGAATATAATTTTTTCACTGAGGTGATGTCAGAGCTTAATAAACATATCGGGTATTGTGTAGCGTGTGTGACACTTAAATCGTTATCGTTCTCCTTAAACTGACGATCGATTTGTATTTCGCCGATTAAAATCTAGATTCTTTAATTTTAATTCGATGATGGAAAGAAAGAGAAAGAACGGGGAGAGAGAAAGAGCGAATTATGCTTGCTTTTGGTGTCAATTCAACAGTAACAAAAACAGGTTCTACGACAAATCCTTTGAGAACAAAAACTGGGAAACACGGGCATTAATAGCGGGCAACTTCTCGGTGCAGATTTTCAGAGATAACAACGGTAACTTTTTGATAATTAAATATTTGTCATAGAATTTAGCTACAAGAAGATTAATTGACAATCGATAATCTCGTTTTAGAGAAATTTACTAATGCCAGTGGTAATGGTACTTTCATCTACGGCTAGAATATATCGAAGAATTATCGTTCGCTTCTATTCATATAATAATATAATTTTGAATATGTCTTTTCCATGCATTACGAATTATTTTTAAGAAAAATAAATTTGACGAGTTATACGTTTTCACATGCGAGACTCAAACTTTTATTTTCAGCTCAAGTTTACACCTATTTTTTTTTTTTT
>NW_020220213.1:0-219 GCF_003070985.1 Temnothorax curvispinosus | reverse complement strand
AACATCGAGCAAAGTCGTAGAAATAAATTTTTATATATGCCAGGAAGGAAATATAAGCGTAAACATTATTAATTGCCCAATTGGAATCGATTTGATTGATCGCCTTGCCGTCGCATTGTCAACAATAATAAAGCAATCTGGAAATGTAATGCTCTTGTAATAAAATCTAAACAGCAAAATTAATAAAGATAATAATATCAAGGATCGAACAAGTGGGTA
>NW_020220212.1:2417-7307 GCF_003070985.1 Temnothorax curvispinosus | reverse complement strand
TGTATTTATATAGAATCTCTTGTGTATTGTTTTTTATGATAATGTTACATGAATGATAGTACAGTTCACGCTACAATTGCGCGACTAATACTTGAAAGATATATTTGTTTTATAATGTACAAAAGAATATGGTAATAGAATATTTAGATATTACATATATAATTATGTTTATTAAAAAAATTTGTATCAAAAAATTACATTGACAAAAAAAATTAATGTGATTTTTATGCTTTTAAAATCATTGTGCATATTTCGGGAGCACATAAATTGAGGAATATTTTAAGACCAAAACCAATTTGCTACCTGTATTTTAACTGGTACTTTACTTTTGTACGTATGGGGTGTTCACGTTCAAGTCGGTCAAAGGGGATAAGCACGAAAATTTCATTGTGCATATTTCGAGAACACATTAATCAAGAAACATTTTAAGACAAGAATTATTATGCTTTCTGTATTTTAACTGATACTTTACTCTTATATCAGTATAGTATATAAATCTTTTTTTGCGTATATTTTTTAAACTATTACAGATAGACTAATTTTGTTTGAGGCATTTGAAAGCACATAAAAAGCACATAATTCTAGCATAATGAGTTTTTTATTTTATATGTAATTTTAATGAGTGGGGGTGCTAGCTTACGTTAAGCCAGCACCCCCAGTTTCAATTGCAATTTCCCACGAAACCGCTCAAGCACAAAAATCGTGAATAGAGCACATATAATTAACGCATAAAGAGCACTTAATTTCTGCATATGTGTTATTCCGGTTTTTTATGGAGGGTGCTAACTTAACAGACATAAATACATTATATTACTTTTTTACCTTTTAAGATTTTTTCCTTTGTATACGGATGTTTGCAAATCTAAGCTATTCCATTATAGAATATTCCAAGTCTTTCTCTGTATTACAAGGGATTGTTGTCTAATAGCTTCTAAAACAAGAAGAATTCAATATAGTTTAGATAAGAAAAAGGTTGTAATTTAATATATACATAATTTAATTATAATAAGCAGCTTTACTTACGACTTGTGTAAAAGCTTCTTGGTCATCTTTTAGCATTTCTAGTATCTTGTACAGAGTTTTCCTTATAATATATTGTTCACTGATGTTTATCTTAGCCAGGGTCAAATTTTTCAAATGGTGGTTTTTTGAATTTGATACAACAATTGTTGATCCCATATGTTAAGACATATTTATTGCCCTGTATGTACATATAAAATATGCTTACAATAATCAATTTATATACTTTAGAGTGTGATTATAGCACATATATGTGAAAAAAATATAGAAATAAATAAAAAGTCAGTTTTGGTCTTGTTTGTACTGATCATTTGTTACATATCTATCAACTTTATACCAATTTTATACTAAATTACTTTTACAGTGATATATGCAAACAATGATATATTAAAGCCGCACAATACTTCAACAAATCGTCTTCATGCATAGTGTACCAGCTTATTTATACGTTATCATTTACATATTTCGCTAAATTTTGAGGTTATTTTATAGAAAGTTACACTGTTTGGTACCATTGAAATAATAGCATTGACAAACCTTGATGATATTTTTAATGTCCAAGGACAAATCTATTATAGAACGTAAAAAAATTAATTAATATTTCCTCTTTTTTGTAAATCTCTCTTGTAAATTGGAAAATAAATCCTACATCACCAGCTACTATTCATAGCACAATAAATAATTATAGCACGTATGGGTTAATTGAATTTTTATCATTAATATACTTTTAGAATATAAATTATTACTTATATATAAATATGCTGTAAATAAAGAGCACTCTGCACTCCTCGATTGACACACGTGTATACGTACTCACGCATCGTATGTAAGATAATCATGTACATCATGGCTGTCGCGATGAGCGTTGCGCACAATATAAAACGATTCAATTGTATAATACTTTCCTTAGAATATTGCTCAGCCTCGCGACCCGAGTACATACATCAAGAATATGTTTGATCCTTATTAATACTTTGGTATATTTCTTTTCTTCTGCAAATCTCTCTCTTATATAGGTCAAAAAATAGATCTTGAATCACCAGCTACCTATTTACAGCACATATAGATAATTAAGTTCTTATCATTAATATGCAAGTTTTAGAATATAATAATTACTTACTCATATAAAAATGTTGTATACAATTAAAAGCGCTCGACAGCACAAGCACAAACGTGCGTATATATGACACACTCACGCATCATACGTATGTAAGATAATGCGACTACAGTCTCCAGAACTATTACTGCTTCCGATGGGCTGTCGCGACAAGCGTGCGTCTGCTCATGATCTCGACGCGTTCAAACAGCTAAAAATAATCGGCAGTAAATTGCAAGAAAATAGCAAATAATTCCACTATATAGCTTCTACCGATACCCAAAGAACGTTATTTGTAGTTAACCTAAATTATAGGTTATAAATAATCATATCAACTACTATTCATAGCACGTATGGTTAATTGAGTTCTTATTATTAATATACAACTTTTAGAATATAATAGTTACTTACTTATATATAAATATACTCTAAATAAAGAGCACTCCGCACTGCTCGATCCACACGCGTGTATACACACTCACGCATTGTACATACGTAAATGTACGCATCATGGCTGTCGCGATGAGCGTTGCGTACAATATAAAACAATAACATTCTAACAACAGAAAATTAATATACTACCAACGTTATTTCCAAGTCCAAATTACAAGGAACTTTGAACTGTTGCATTGATCTCAAATAAATGTCAGAGTAACATTTGAAAAATATTTTCTGTAACGTTTTTAAAATATTTTAACAACATTCAGAAAAATCATATTACGAAATAATATTTTTCAAATATGTGTATAATATTATTAAAAAACGTTTAAAAAATACACATAAAATCAATATTTCTAAACGTTAATTTAATGTTCCTTGCTTACTGGGAAGCTAGCTTCGGCAATTCGCGTTCTAACTGAAATAATTTAGTCAAAACTAGAATTGACCGAGTGCTTTAGTATATTCGCGTTCTAACTGAAAAAATTTAGTTAAAACTAGAATTAATCGACTGCTTTAGTAAATTCGCGGTCTAACGTGTTTCTCTTACAGTCAAAACGCGAAATTCCTAAAGCGAGGTCCACGCTGCCTACCGGCGGAGGTGGGTGCGGGAGGAGGAGCCGAAGGCCCCCTTGCACCCCCCCGTGCGCGCGCGCGTGTGTGTGTGTGTGTGTGTGTGTGTGTGTGAGTGACGCGCTTTAAAAGTATTTAAGTGTTTAAAGCGCGTCACTAACCTACATAGCGATTTCGGTGTTTGGACGTAACACATGTATAATATTCACTAAATAAAAAAAAATGAACGCGTGGTCGCCACGCGCGTTAGAAGTGAAACTTCTGAAGGCAAGGCTTTGCCATAACTTTTCTGAAATTAATACAAAAACAATGCAACGGAATTATAGTCACTCCAAGCCGCCCGCAACTCGAAAATAGTATTAAGGCCGGTTTTCACATGCAATGATTGGTGGCGCCAGGCCGCGCCAGTCGACTAACGCCAGTAAAAATGCAAGTGTAAACACTTGATACAAACTGGCGCTAGTAATGTGGCGTTTACTGGCGGCTATTGGCCAAAGCATATAACCTCAAATTCTGAGGTTATATGCTTGCTGTCATTTACTGTGTGTTTAATAAATGTTAAATATTTTTCATATTATACGCCAATTACTGTGTAAATACTTGTGAGTTTGCTAGTCGGTTCTGGCGCCAATGAATGCCAGTCAGTTGGCGCCACTAATCATTGCGTGTGAAAACCGGGCTTTAAGGCCGGTTTTCACACGCAATGATTGGTGGCGCCAGGCCGCGCCAGTCGACTAACGCCAGTAAAAATGCAAGTGTAAACACTTGATACAAACTGGCGCTAGTAATGTGGCGTTTACTGGCGGTTATTGGCCAAAGCATATAACCTCAAATTTGGAGATTATATGCTTGCTGTCATTTACTGTGTGTTTAATAAATGTTAAATATTTTCCATATTATACGCCAATCACTGTGTAAATACTTGTGAGTTTGCTAGTCGGTTCTGGCGCCAATGAATGCCAGTCAGTTGGCGCCACTAATCATTGCGTGTGAAAACCGGCCTTTACACGCAGTTCTTACTATATCCGTCTCGCCAGTACCGTACGCTTGATCGAATTTTCGTGACGCGTTTTCGAGTCGCAAAATCGAATTTACTTACCGATCCAAAAGGAGTTTTACTTTGTACGCCTGTTGGTCGAATTTTCGTGACACTATTTCGTGACGTTTTTACGTGTCGCATAATCGAACTTACTACCGTACCAAAGAAGTTTCATTTCGTACGCTTATTGGTCGAATTTTCGTTACACTTTTCGTGTCGCATAATCGAACTTACTACCGTGCCAGAAGAAGAACCGTCTCGCCAACGCCGTACGCCTATTGGTCAATATTTCGTTACACTTTTCATGTCGCACAATCGAACTTACTACCGTACCAAAGAAGTTTCACTTCCGTTACACTTTTTCGTGTCGCGAATCGAACTTACTACCGTGCCTAAAGAAGTTTCACTTCAAAATTAAGATTCTTGCATTATAATTATATTAAAATAATGCTGATTGATGATGTTTATTATCATTGCGGTCAGGTTATATTGATTTTGTAACTTATTCCGTAACAAACATTTTTATTATGTTGATTATATAGGAGAGAAGAGAAACATTTCAAACAATATTTTTATAAAATAAATTGTCAGTGAAGTTAAAATTTTAATTTAAGTAATTATATAAGTAATAATATTATAAGTAATAAACTTAATAAGTAATAATACCTAATAATAATATTTTTTTATATAATACTGTATCTTTCACCTTTAAAACTAAATGCTA
>NW_020220212.1:0-2407 GCF_003070985.1 Temnothorax curvispinosus | reverse complement strand
AGCGTGAGCGTTGGTAAGCGTGTGTGTGTGTAAGAGAGTCAGTGAGATATAGAGAGTCAGAGAGTTAGGAAGGGAGAAGGTGCGTGAAAGACGAGAGAGTAACGCGAGATTAACGAGCGAGCGCGAACTAAGAGCGTAGGGCAGAGGCCCGAAACGAGTGTATTTCCAATAAGTGTATTCAGCGTGATTTAATTAAAGACGAAAATGGAAAACCGACCCCTCGTGTGATTATTAATCTCCGAATCGAGAACTCCTACGAGCCACCGACGAACCATCCGCGACAAAGTTTCGAGACAGAGTTGAGATACCGCGAGTCAATAGTACGAAAGCAGTTAACAACTCGTATAATATATTAACCCACTACCACACGGATGATATATTACATCGTCAATTTTCACAAAATTCTATATACCGGACGAAACACGTCTTGACGCGTTTGCACACAGATCGAGACTACGGGCCTTGATCGAATAACCTCTTGACGAGACTGATGAACACGCACGCACGTACAGACATGTTTACGATTCGCGACTTTGAAAATGACAATCGGACGCAGGCGTCGTGGGCGTGAGTTTGACCCCCCCCCTCCCCCGCCTCTCTCCGTACTCGCGAGTAATGCCGCGTGCACACATGCATCCCGCACTTACCACGCTCGAGATACATTACGACGCGGTAGCCAATTATTCTTTCGCTTATACGAAAAAGCGATAAATTAACTGGCTACCGCGTCGCGTTTCGCCGTGCGATGTGAGAGTTGCGGATGAATTAGACGAGAGTTTAGAGGGAAATTGGATACGAGGTAGGCGATAAACCGAGAGAAAGGTAGGAAGAAGAGCTTAAATTTAGGATAGGATAATAGTTGCAGTAGGAAAGTATTAATTAGTAAAGGAAAAGAGCGTTAAATATTTTAGAGAGAGGAGAGGTTAGGTGAGAGAAAGCGGGAGAAAATCGCGGTGCGTTCCAAAAGGGAGCGAGATTTGCGCCACGCATAGAGTAGGTAGCGACACTAGACACTAGACGGAACGGCTTAAGCATAGAGGTAGCGGTTAAGGAGATTGGCTGGAAGAAGAGCGTGCACGTGGGGCGCACAGGATGGAGGAAGAGACAGGTGAGAGTTAGAAGGCAGCAATAACGAATAAAGATGAGAATCCGGCTACAGTGTCGGATTGCTCATGCAGTGAGAAAACGGATAAGGAAGTTTTTGCCACACCAAAAGAAGAAAAAAGAGGAAAAGGAAGACTTACAAAGGAGGAGTTCAGAAGGAGAGAAAGATCGCGCTCGCTCAGCATACTGGAGTTTATGACAAGTGATAACAGTACGGCATGCGAGTTAGCAAAAGCCAAGAGGAAAAGAGAGGAAAACGAACAACGTACGATGGAAATTTTCAAGAGAGATAACAAGACAGTGAGAACGCCACCAGGTATGGACAAAGCGAAGGATGGAGCCGGTGGGGTAGGTAAGAAGAAAGAAGAGGAAGGAGTTCTGTCAGCAACAAAGAAGGATGAGGAGGACGGTTCGCTACTAGCCGTCTTGAGAGAGATTAGAAACGAAATGAGGGATCTGAGGGAAGAGATGAGAGAGATGAGAGAGAGGATGAACGTCTTAGAAGAGGGTCGGAGAAAAAAAGAAGAAAAAGTAGAGGAAAGGATGGATAAGATAGAAGTGAGGCTATCGAAGATCGAACGAAGAAGTGAAAACATAACGGATGAAACGACCAGCGGCAAAATGGAGGAGATCGTGGGAAAGGTGGCGGAGCTGGTGAGGAAGAGAGAAAGAAATATAAAGGAAAGGAAGGAAAAGAAAAATAATTTAGTGATCAGAGGACTACATAAAGAGGAAAACAAGAGCTTAATAGACACAGCAGAGACGTTTCTGGAGAAGGAGTTTGGTGCAAGAGCGCGAGTGAAGAAAATGCGGCCAGCAGGCAGAGTAGGAGGAGAGATAATAATAGTCGAAATGGACTGCTGGGAAGCGAAGGATAACATCATGAAGGAGAAGAAGAAACTGGGAAGTAAGAAAATTTTCATTGATCACGATTTGACCTTTGAAGACAGAGAAGTGCAAAGACGGATAAAAGAAAGGGCATGGAAAGAGAAAACAGAAGGAAAATGGGTGAAAATAGGTTTTAGGAAGCTAGAGATACAAGGCAGAAAGTATTGTTATGCCGCGTTGCCGATTGGTGACGGCTTACGGCAAAACGTTTATTATTTTCGGGATATCTTGACCTTACGAGTTGGGACTCGGTAGGCACAGGCGGGCAGACTAGGAAGCGGTCGGGTTCGCAGGTAGAACAAAAGGTGTAGGCGTCGTTAAATGAACTTCACTTCGTTTTACTTTATATTGGAGCTTTATTTCAGCGCTCCTGTTACACTCACTAACTTACACTTGTAGTTGCCTTTCACAATTA
>NW_020220211.1:0-1212 GCF_003070985.1 Temnothorax curvispinosus | reverse complement strand
GAAAAGCACTACAAACAACTACAAACGATTCTGAAGCACATAGAAAAAAACAGATTTGGGAAATCTTGATAATTAAGAAAGTGAACTCTTGGCGAATCGTTTAAACAATCGTAACTTTTAAACGATACAACTACAAACGAAAGTAAAATCACTACAAATGACTACAAACGATTCAGAATCATATAGAAAAAATAAAATTAAGAAATATTGCGATAATTAACGAAGTTCACTTTCGGCGAATAGTTCAAACGCAACTATTACTCAAACGGCAGAATTACAAACAAAAACAAAATCACTACAAAGAACTACAAACGATTTTAAGTCACATAGAAAAAGTGGATTTGAAAAAAAAAAACTTGATAATTAATCAAGTTTATTATTAATAAATTGTTTAAACAATCATAATTTTTAAATAATACAATTATAAACGAAAGCAAAATTACTACAAATGACTACAAGTCATTGTAAATCACACGAAAAAAAAAAACCAGATTTGAGAAAGAAGAACCGGTAAATAAGGCCAAACTTTGCACACACATCCTGATGGAACCTAAACTAATCTTTAAAAATCCTTTTTTAAATCCTAAGAAATAGGAAAATAACAATCATTTATCCGAGAAATGGTGGGAATATTGTGAAAATAGCGTATCTCAAAGTATTAGAATTTATTATTGGTTTATACATAGAAACCAACAATCTGCTCTATACGAATTATAAAAGATTAACTTTTTTTCAAGTTGAATATGAACCAATACTGTTTTATTTATGACATTTATGAGTAGCTAACGTATTCTGGAATGGCCCTTAGTGTAGCCACGCATAAAAGAAACTCACGATATGTGACGTATTACTTCCATGGTAACATGTGTGAACACTGGTTACTTGCTTCTAATAATTAACTGCTATCGATTTTATTATTATTATTATTAATTTATTGATTGTTTTAAAAGGATTAAATAAATATTAAATCTCAAATCAATAAAAAAATTAAAAACTAAAAAAATATTTTTTGTAATATCAAAAAAATAAAAAATACTTTTAAAGCGGACAGTTGGTTTTTATGTAAACCAATATTAAAGTCTAATATCTTAATGCACCATTTTCGCAACTTTTCCACCATTTCGGATAAATGATAATATATGTTCGTATTTCTTAGGATTTAAAGAAGAATTTTTATAGATTAGATTTTATAGATTTTATAGATTATCCATT
>NW_020220210.1:0-2808 GCF_003070985.1 Temnothorax curvispinosus | reverse complement strand
TAAGGAAAGATTAGAGTAATGTATTGTTGCGATGATATCGATAAAAAGCAGGGTTGAAAACCGGAGCAAAAATATGCTCTTTGGAGCGGTTTTGAACCGGTTTGAGTTCAAAAACCGCTCCGAAAACCGAATGAATTTATGGAGTAAATTATTTGGAACTTGAGATGTAAACTGAACCGAACCGATTGAAGTTTGTACGTTCCGAGAGAACGGAGCAAATTTCGAATTTTAAAATTGCTCCGGTATTGAACCGGAGCATAAAAAACCGGTTTTGGAACGGTTTCTTTAAAAAGGAGTTAATTAATACATAATAAAACCGGAGTAAAAATATGCTCTTTGGAACGTTTTTTAATCGGTTTGAGTTCAAAAACAGCTCTAAAAACCGGATGAATTTATAAAGTAAATTATTTGTAACCTGAGATATAAACCGAACCGTTAAAATTTGTATATACGTTTCGAGAGAACGGAGCTAAAATTGCTCGGAGCAAACCATTTTGCAAGACTGTATTTTGTATTCACAAGACTGTATTCCTATGACAACGTTTTATGGTTGCTACGCAAAATTCTACGCGCACGGGATTTAGCAAGGTCTCGGCAGTAAACACAAACGCCAAAACGCAAAACATCACAAGAGCGAGCAGCGAGATCCCACCCAATCTCGAGCGCTCGTGTCGCTTGCGCTCTCTCTTTCCGCGCCCTTGTGACGGACGTATAAAAACGTCACATCTGATATCACAATATATACTAGTATATCAATCATAATATATATTAATTTATTCTATTTTTCTGTTTTTAAATAACTCCTTTTTAAATAAAGAAACCGCTCCAAAACCGGTTTTTTAATGCTCCGGTTTGATACCGGAGCATTTTAAATTATAATAAACAACGGTTTGCTCCGGATCGGAGAGATTTTATAATTCAAATTGTGATCCGTTCTCTCGGAGCGTACAAACTTCAACGGTTCGATTCGGTTTACAACCCTGATAAAAAGTATCTACATTATATTCAATTTATAATATATTTAGGATATTTCTATTATAATTCAATTCTGAAGGTCGCGATTTATAATTTTTTATATAAAACTGTATTTTATATAAAATTGTTGTTGAAACTTATGAGAGATCTGTTCCTTTTAGTTATCTGGATTTTATGCTTAAACGTACGAAAAGAAACAAGTATAGAAAAATTATTAAAAGCAACGGGCCTAAACAATCTATTGCGTTGCACGATTAACTATTACCTTTATTTAATTTAGTATTTTGCGGAAAGACGCATCCGTTTGGAGCTCCGTTGTCTTTACTCGTCGATAAATCCGATGTATTGTTGGAGGCGCGGCTCGCATCCTGATTCGGAGTAGGATTCGTGCAAACAAACTGCTGCTTTAAAGTAATAGGGCCATTGTAGCAGGTCTGGTTAATCAGACGCACATTCTTCGAGTACTGCACTCGGACATCGCCGAAAGCCGGCTGATCAGCGTTTGGTAGGACGATATCGCCATTCGTGGTGGCGAAGGCTGGTTGCCGCTGGACGATGGTCGACGATACCGGCAGATTCGTGATCCAGCCGCCTTCTTCGACATCCGTCTCCTCTTCCTCGTCGGCATCGTCGTTTACGTCACTGCACTGTGTAGAGGAATCTCCAATGCTACCACTGCCCGGAGCGACGACCGCGGTTTTCCTCGCCGAGCGCTCAGTCCCGCGGGAAAACCTGTTGACCGCGTGACTCTCGGCAGACACAACAGTACCATTCACGTGGTCCTGCTCTCTTTTACCCTGGTGATCACCGTCGAGCGCTTGCTTTTGCTGTTGCACCAATGCCACCGTATCCATGAGCTACGCGAAAAATTCACATTCTTTATATCGGATACGTCATAAATGCGATACGCTGCATGCAGCAGAATATGCTCGTCGTGAAATAGCTGTTAGAGTCTTTAAATATCTTTATATCACACGTGCGTGGAAAGTGGTCCATTACGCGCGCGCCATCTGTGTGACAAATAGCCAATTCCATACACGAGTCAAAACAGTGCGGTAATGTAACATTACCGCACTGTTTCTTCGAAACTGCGGTAATGTAAACATTACCGCACTGTTTTGACTCGTGTATGGAATCGGCCATCCGTCGCACAGATGACGCGCGCGCAATAATGGGCCACTTTCTACGCACTTTGTAATATAAAATAGGGTGTGTAACACGTGCGGGATGAGAATTGGACACTCGTGCGGGTGATCGCACTCGCCTTCGGCTCGTGCGTCCACTCCGCACTCGTGTCCAATTCTCAACTTCTCGCACTTGTTACACAAATAACTATTATGCAACACGTGCATGGAAAGTGCCCCATTACGCACGCTACGCGTGCGTGATAGACCACTTTCCAGGCACTTGCAACATAAAATAGGGAGTGTAAGCCGTGTGTAAAGATGAAAATTCCCGGGTGCAGTTACCGCACTCGCCTTCGGCTCGTGCGTAAACTCCGCACCCGGTAATTTTCATCTTACCTCACTTGTTACACAAATAACTATACTGTTGAATATGGCGCTCTAGCGCCTTGAAGCGCCTCTATGTTCGCACAGACACGCCACGCATGCTAGGGAAAATTAAAGTTCCGTTGCGTGAGCGCTTACTGCGTTTCACTATATACTCTCACTATCTATGTACTCTACCTGTCTTGTCGTTCGTTCGTTACGTTGCTGTGTGTATAAAGCTTCTTTTCGTTGCATTACCTTTTCCAAAAAGACACACTGCCTATTGTATTCAAGACTTATAATTACACGTATCTTAACCACAATACTCGGCGTAAGTCATTAA
>NW_020220209.1:0-1056 GCF_003070985.1 Temnothorax curvispinosus | reverse complement strand
AGGCTATCCCTATAATATCATAGTTTATAATAAATCTGAAAACAAAAGTAATAAAAAATTGGCTCTATTTTTTTTTTAAATACGGTACTCCCGTTGTTTTTCTACAGATATTCAAAAATGACCAAAAACACGTTATTTGGCATCTTTGACCCCGTTTATTTAAAAAACAGAACCAATTTAGTATTTTCAAGGCCAGCTTCTTGTTCAGCGGAACCAAGTTAGTAAAAAAATACCTATTCCTTTAAAAACAATCTGAAAACAATAAGATTTTGTTGACCAGTGTATATAATATATATATACTTCTTTCTACATAAAAAATAATAATGTTTTTAAGGATTTATAATATGCATCTGGATCGTTTTCAATTATGATATTAGAAATAACGAAGTCATGAAAATGTTTGAATTAATGAAAGATAATTTATAATTTTCGACATAAATTACGAGGATTGCTTTCGTTAATATGTATATATTGTGTACATATACGTAGAGTTACACAATTTTCTTGAATTCTGATATCGTCTTTTTAAATTATTGGATTAGATATTGCAAATTTTTAATTACGATTAATATATACTATAATATAAAAAGAATATTTTTCCTAATAAGTTTTGAAAATATATTTTAAGGAGGTTGGTTGCCGTCACGTTGCGGGGCAGGTGGCGAGAGGGGACGATTGCCAACTCTATAAGAATCAAATTTTTCGACGCGTGAAATAAACGAGTTTTAGCAAATAAACATTATATATGGAATGCATTTAATTAGCTGTTTCTTAAGGTTTTAAATCGTTGTTTGTACAATTAAATTCAAAATACGTTAAAATGTAGCAATACGCTGTTTTATTTTTACAATTTCTTGATAACTATCAGTCTTCGTAAAAGTCTTTCTTAAATATGTAAAGAATTATTTGCATCTATTCTCATTAAATTCTTGTCATTTTTAATAGGCTCTCGAGAATTACATTACAGGTGTCGTAACATTTTGCTATGTCGCCCGTGTATAAGAGAAATATAAGAGTTTATCTTTAATAATTAATTACTCGACAACCATCCAGACA
>NW_020220208.1:1506-4065 GCF_003070985.1 Temnothorax curvispinosus | reverse complement strand
CTACACCAGCACAACGCCTTAAAGTCATAAATTGAGCAGATTTCCGAATTGATTATGTATCCCTGATTTTGTTGCTTGCTATTTTTAACAAATCCAATTTTGTTGCTCCACCCTTAATGCTTAAAAACCACCCTTAGCTTATCCTACACACAATACCTTATATCCAGCACAATACCTTAAAATTGTAAATCTGTTCAATTTATGACTTTAAGGCGTTGTGCTGGTGTAGAGTAAGCTAGGGGTGGTTTTTAAGCATTAAGGGTGGAGCAACAAAATCGGATTTGTTAAAAATAGCGAGCAACAAAATCAGGGATGCATAATCAATTCGGAAATCTGTTTAATTTACAATTTTAAGGCGTAGTGCTGGTGTAGGATAAGCTAAGGGTGGTTTTTAAGCATTAAGGGTGAAGCAACAAAATCGGAATTAATGCAAATGGTTGGCAATAAAATCAGTAAAATGTAATTAACTAATCTTGAACATAATTAATTAATATCTGACTAATTTGCAATTTTAGAGTATGTTTTTAAGGAGAAATAGCTTTGGAGGTAGTTTCCAGGATTTAAAAATGAAATTAAAAAATCGGGAATAAAGCAACAAATTAGCAACAAAAAAGCACTAAAAGAATATGTCCTATTTTTTTATTAAACACAATTTTTTGAATGGCTGTGCTAACTTTAAACATAAGTTAGCACAGCCACTATTTTCTCCGAAACGGCTGGAGCAACAAAATTGGGAATTGAGCAACAAATTAGCAACAAAAGAGCACTAAATTTCTGTACAAATTTTATTCGATTGTGCTGAATTGCTGTGTCAGCTTAATAGACGTCGCGGCCGCAGCATATCCCCACTAACTGGCTAGTTCGGACACGAACCATTAGCACGGACGCAAACCATGTGCGGTTACCGAGCGAAACGACGTAGTTGAGGCGCACTTTCTCAGGCGGCGCGTCGGAAAATCGGGCACACAAAAATTGACGGAAAACGCCGGGATGGCCTCTCTCAGGTTTCTCTCTGATATATATAACTATATATAACAAAAAGAGCACACAGCCGCAAGATGTTCGCGTTAAATTATTTTTAGTTTTAATAGATATTTTCCAACCATAATAACTGCGCGCCGACTAATTGTCAGACTTGCAACACAGCTGTGATTAGAGTAAAATCCCCTCCCTTTCCCCAATTAAATCATTTCGATGTCGAATTGGTACGACGCCTTCGCGGAATGAAGGAGGTTCCAGGTTTGAACCCTGGCTGAGGTAATATTTTTCGCAATAATTTATTTACAGTTATTTAGATGTTTAGCATCAAAATTAAATCAAAATGATTTAATTAAAGGGAGGGAGGGGATTTTATTCCAATCACATCTGTGTTGGAAGTCTAACAATTAGTCGGCGCGCAGTTATTATGGTTGGAAAATATCTATTAAAACTAAAAATAATTTAACGACGAACATCTTGTTGCGGCTCTGTGCTCTTTTCGTTATATATATATTTGATTTCTAATCAATTGAGCTTATCACGATTATTATCTGTATCTCTATATACAAGGTGTCAATTTGAAAACTTTTAGTCGGAATATCTCGGGAACTAGTAAAGATACCAAAACACGGTTTGGAGAAAATATAGGGTAGCAAGGGGACATACTTTGATTTTAAAAAATTTGACCTTGGGTGGAGGCGTCATGGTCAAATAAAGGTCAACTTAATTTTTTTAAATGGACACATGATTTTTTAAATATCTATATACGTTTGTAGCTCTTCTCATTACAAGCTCAACGCGCTCGTTGCGGGCTCACAGTATTATTGTCTTTCTACATGTTATGAGACACCTTTTGCAGCTGCAGTTTCTTTACTAAATTGAAACTAAATCGAAATCGAACGGGTCTTGTTGTTAGACTGCTATTTCTGTTCATGTTTATGTTCGTGGACATGGGGAATGTCATGATGACTTAGTTTGGCACGCGGAATCACCATGTTAACGCTTTTAGTACAAATTAGCACTCACTGTACTTACCAGTTTAAGTAAACTAGAAAAAAAATGTCAGTCACACCTACGTCCAACAATTAATATTAAAATTTGGAGAAACAGGATCAATAGCAAACAAAAACAGAATCGTACAAAAATTAGTAAATAAAGCAACTCAACTTAGTGTTAAGTCATTTTGCAATGAATTTAACATTGTCGATTTGCAAGCTGGAGCTGCAAAAAGTGTTTCATAACATGTACAAAAACAATAATACTAAGAGCCTGCATTTGGTTATTTGATCTTCGGCGACTTTGGGTCATAGCGCGTTGAGCTCGTAATGAGAAGGGCTACAAACGTAGATATTTAAAAAAAATGAACGCGTGGTCGCCACGCGCGTTAGAAGTGAAACTTCTGAAGTCAAGGCTTTGCCATAACTTTTCTGAAATTAATACAAAAACAATGCAACGGAATTAGACACTCCAAGCCGCCCGCAACTCGAAAATATAGTGTTACACGCAGTTCTCACTATATCCGTCTCGCCAGTGCCGTACGCCTGATCGAATTTTCGTGACGCGTTTTCGAGTCGCAAAATC
>NW_020220208.1:0-1406 GCF_003070985.1 Temnothorax curvispinosus | reverse complement strand
AAGGAGTTTCACTTTGTACGCCTGTTGGTCGAATTTTCGTGACACTATTTCGTGACGTTTTTTCGTGTCGCACAATCGAACTTACTACCGTACCAAAGAAGTTTCATTTTGTACGCCTATTGGTCGAATTTTCGTTACACTTTTCGTGTCGCATAATCGAACTTACTACCGTGCCAGAAGAAGAACCGTCTCGCCAACGCCGTACGCCTATTGGTCAAATTTTCGTTACACTTTTCGTGTCGCACAATCGAACTTACTACCGTACCGAAGAAGTTTCATTTCGTACGCCTATTGGTCGAAATTTTGTTACACTTTTCGTGTCGCATAATTGAATTTACTACCGTGCCAGAAGAAGAACCGTCTCGCCAACGCCGTACGCCTATTGGTCAAATTTTCATTACACTTTTCGTGTCGCACAATCGAACTTACTACCGTACCAAAGAAGTTTTACTTCCGTTACACTTTTTCGTGTCGCGAATCGAACTCATTATCGTGCCTAAAGAAGTTTTACTTCAAAATCATGTATCCATTAAAAAAAAAAAAAAAAAAATTAAGTTCATAAAAAAGTTTTTTCCGAAAAAACTGCGCCCCTCCGTGCAGATGCGGAGAAAACTGGGCTCCGTCTTTCGGAAGAGACGTTAAACCGTTGGTCCAAAGTAGGAAAGTAGAAAACAGTAAGGTAGTAGGATGAATTGGAGGTTAGGGTTGAGTACGTCCCTTCAAAACGCCCTTTAAGGCCCCTTGGAGTATATAAAGTAAAATTCTTTATCCTTTTTTTTTTTAAATTAAGTTGACCTTTATTTGACCTTGACGCCTCCACCCAAGGTCAAATTTTTTTAAATCAAAGTATGTCCCCCTTGCTCCCCTACATTCTCTCCAAACCGTGTTTTGATATCATTACTAATTCCCAAAATATTTTGACTAAAAGTTTTCAAATTGACACCCTGTATATAAAAATGAATGTATGTATGTATGTTCGTCCACTATGCAAATGTACAGTTTTCAAAGTAGAACAACTTAAATTTGGTATACTATCTCATGATACTCTAACTTAGACCGTAGACGTATTTTAAGAACCGCATCATTACCGATTTTTTGAGAAACCGGTTCCAAAATTTTTCTAATGTCTGTCTGTCTGACTGCAAACTGCTCATTTATTAATGGACCGATTTTCTGGAAACCGGTGCCAAAATTTGTCTAAATTTTCGGGGATAACGTCGATGAGGAATAAATTAATATAAGAAAATAAAAATAGAAACAAAAAAAAATTAAAAAAAGGGCCCTCATACAAATTGTCTAAAAAAGGTCTCTTTTTCAAAAAAAAATTTTTTTGGGAATAAATATTACTATTCAGGAAAAAACATCGTCTACTGTCTAATAAATTAGCCCGTAGAGGGTTTTGGGAA
>NW_020220207.1:0-2922 GCF_003070985.1 Temnothorax curvispinosus | reverse complement strand
ACAAAATATCCCATGCGACAAAATATCCCGCGACAAAATATCCCATGGCAAAATATCCCGCGACAAAATATCCCCTGGCAAAATATCTCACGACAAAATATCCCTAAGATGCAGAAAGGTGAACATATGCACAGCAACTTATAGTTTAACTTTTAATTAAATACATAAACATTAATATTTCGGGACTACCGCACCTCCTCCGAAAGCACGGATGGGGGGGTGTGCGTGAACCTCGGTTCGCGTGGAAAGTGTATGCGTGAACTATTTCGGGACTACCGCACCTCCCCCGAAAGCACGGGGGGGTGTGCGTGAACCTCGGTTCGCGTGGAAAGTGTATGCGTGAACTATTTAAAATTAATTCGGCGCCACGATACTTATCGCTTAAAGATTAAATTAGATCTAACTCCCTAGGGGCCTGCAGGCAGAACAACCAATCAGCGCCGCGGAACGCGGCGCTTAAAGTTTAAATTTGATCTAATTCCCTAGGGGCTTGAAGAACAACCAATCGGCGCCGCGATATACGCGGCGCTAAAAAATTTAAATTAAATATAACTCGCAAGCCTGCAGAAGAACAAATCGGCGCCACGATACGTGGCGCTTAAAATTTAAATTAAATATAACTCTCGCGAGCCTGCAGAATAACAACTTAATATTTAGGGTTGGTTTATAATAGCCGTAACCGTTGATTTAAGCCGTAATCTTTAAGAAATTGACCAATCACAGTCGATTATTCTTCTCACATTCGACTGTGATTGGTCAATTTCTTAAAGATTACGGCTTAAATCAACGGTTATGGCTATTATAAATCAACCCTTACTTTTTCTTTTGCTCACTTTATCAGTTATAACACACAGTATGTATAGTTATACTGTGGTCATATGTCATAAATTGACATATAGGCTGCGTTCCTTTTGGGCGCTCACGCGCTGTAAGCATTGCTCTATCTTCGTTTGATATTCGATGTGCAACGAAGATAGAATGATGCTTACAGCGCGTGTGAGCGCGTGAGCGCCCAAAAGGAACGCACCCATAGTCTGAATTCGGGAAGCGCGCTATTAGCGCTATTTGCTTATTCTATCCTTGTTTTACACCGGATGAGCGATAAAGATAGAATAATGCACGAGCGCTAATGGCCTAGTTTACACCGATCTCTTGATACGCGTATCAAATAGTATATTTGAACTGATCAGCCAATAATCAGACTTATTTACTAGTTATTTACTATTTAATACGCGTATCAAGTGATCGATGTAAACTAGGTCAATAGCGCGCTCCCCGAACGCAGCTTAATGCCCGTATCACATTAGCGCGTGGCACGTGTGTCTACGTTTGCGTTTACGTCTCTTGACCACGCAGAAAGTAGCTGCTGGCTATTGCGATTCGCGCGTTCCGTTCTGGCGTGGTCAAAGTCAAAAGACGTAGACGCAAAACGTAAACGCACGCGCCACGCGCTAGTGTGATACGGGCATAAGTATGCATATGTTTCGAATTTACGCACGGAACATGCGCATGTGGCCACAGAGCTGTGACAGAGCATGCGCATGTGGCCGCGGGGCATGTTTGTGGTCGCTACGTCACGTGTCGGTATGACAGGATTCCTAACCTGAGAGCAACGTCAAAACGCTAAACATCTCGCTTCGCAGGGCAGACCGCCGCATTTTTCTGCCAGATTCTTTCGTTTCGTCGTCAAAACTCGTCGTCGGAGCATACGTTTATTGATATTATAGATGCAGCGCGTATTCCAAGTACGTACCGAAAATAATTTATCGTACAAAATTCATTTTGCAAGTATTAAGCATAAGCAAAATACACGTCAAAATTTACAAGGAACATGAGTTTTAAGACAACTAAGGAAGTTATAGAAGACGGAGACCGTGTTATCTTATATTTAAGTCCAAGCAACATGCATTCTCTGGAAGTAAAAGCGAAACGTTCTAACAAGAAGGGTGAAATCATAGATAACATGTTCCACACTACGTATGGTGCCGTGAGAGTTGTTTCGCTCATCGGACAAAAGTATGGTTCGAAAGTGGAGTTGTCTCGAGGCTGGGCATATGTGTTGCAGCCAACGCCAGAACTCTGGACGCTGACACTGCCGCATAGAACTCAGATTATCTATAGTCCAGATTCAAGTCTCATTATACATTTAATGGAGCTTCGGCCAGGAAGTATAATCATCGAAACAGGTATGTATCGTATGATTTTATGTTAGAAACTGACACGCGTCGTCTTTTCATACGTTATTTTAGGTACTGGCAGTGGTTCTTTATCTCACTCATTAATTCGAGCGATACGTCCGAGTGGTCATTTGTATACCTTTGATTTTCATGGACAACGTGTATCTATCGCTGAAACAGAATTTAAGAAGCATGGTTTGAATACGTTTGTAACTTTGAAGGAAAGAGATGTTTGCTTAGAAGGATTTGGAGAAGAGTTAAAACACAAAATTGATGCAGTGTTCCTAGATCTTCCACATCCGTGGTTAGCGATAGAACACGCTACTGTTGCTTTAAAACAAACAGGTGATTTTTTTTCCTAATTTTATTTCTTGCGTGTGAAAAATTTTTCATTGGTAGTGTGTGAATATTTTCTCAAGACACGCATCTTGAAATCTGCATAAAGATACATAAATGGACTAGACCGTCCGATTAAAAGATGTGACACGTGTGTATCGCGTAGAGTTGCATTCGTTCGTGTAGTACGCGTCGTGATGTATAACACGTTTTATTCGATAGGTGGAAAACTCTGTTTTTTTTCTCCTTGCATTGAACAAGTTCAACGTACTTGCGCAAAACTGATTTCTAAAGGATTTATAGACGTACACACGTACGAATGTTTGCAAAGAGAAATGAATGTTCAATACAGATCTCTACCGATATTAGATTTGGAATGTTTAAAATACAAGGTATGTTGGTATATTTT
>NW_020220206.1:0-1080 GCF_003070985.1 Temnothorax curvispinosus | reverse complement strand
TATAAAGATTATATGGAGGGGTTAAAGCCATAGTGGTGTAAGTCAATTTTTTACCACTTTTTTTCTTCTTTTTTCAACATATCTGCATGTGTAGACTACATCTATGAACTTAACTCGATAGGTTAAAAAAAGTGACTTACACCACTATGGCTTTAACCCCTCCATATATGCATATACATCTTATGTATAATTTATATAAAATAGTGTAACTGCTTATTAAGATATAGTAGAAACATTATGTTACAGTAAACATTCTTTACTTTTGCGTCATCCGGTTTGTCTATTCCAACGAATAATATGCTGCCCAGCCAAAATTGAAAAGGAGACGAGTAATTTTCTGACATCTTGAATGCAATATCCAAAAATTCTAAAAATTTTAGTATATCTTAAAGACATTTTTTCATGAGATTATTTATTTACATGTTATTATTACAGAAATTATAGAAGTTACTTTATTATATTTTAATTGTGCATATATCTATATAAGTTGCCGAAAGTTTATGTGCAGAATTGACAAATGTAGTAGGCGAGTGCACGCACAATCGAATAATGAATTTTCCACTAAACAGGTTTTACGCTAAGGGCAATAAGTTCATGATGGAACCAACAGATAAAATCTATTAGTTTAGCAGAAACCTTTAATTCTATCGCATATTAGAAGACTATCTCATAATACTCTGGGAAAAATAAAGACGGAAATAACTTTGGGGCCTACAATTACGCGTAACTAAAAATCGTAATTAGCCATTCTACCTATTTTAAAGATTTTTAAGTTATACTAGTCAATTCTCTCAGTTAGTTCTGTTGATATTCAGTTACGCAAAAATAATTTTCACTTAAGGGACACTAACTAAAATGTTAATTAGGGTTACAATATCCAAATAATTTGATTATCTAAAATTGTTGACCCCAAAGTGGGTTATATTTTTTTCAGAGTAGAGGACTTTCCTCTATATATACATATATGTTATGCATATAGAGTGCACACACACACACACACACACACACACACACACACACACACACACACACACACACACACACACACACACGCACGCACGCACGCACGCACGCACGCAC
>NW_020220205.1:0-6988 GCF_003070985.1 Temnothorax curvispinosus | reverse complement strand
ATAAAGTACTCGAGAAATACAAGCGTGGCACTTCTTCAACCCGAGCAGTAGGCCGAGCAGTAAGCCGACACCAGTAAACACGGGTCGCAACATTGGTCCTTCGTGCCGGATGCTGAAGTTTCCGTGCAATTCTCAGGCATAACGTACACGATAATACATACACGACCGCCATTACAAGGACAGCCACCGTTGAAACAATACGGACTCAGTACAATTGCCATCCTTAACCAAGAAGGACGAGCACGTACGTCGGCTGTCGTCATCGTTTTCGCATACCGCGAAGCGCGGCCTCTTTACTTGCCGCACGAGGCGTTGCAATTATAGCGTCGCAGCGGCACATAGTCACTGCATTCACGCGAGCTACAACCGCGTCGTGCTAACGCACGGCGTCCTCTCGCAATTCCGCGAGCCATCACCGGACCTTCTCCTATCCCAGCAGAGGACGGTCCCCATCACAATTTTGAGGTTATCACCAGGCTTCTTAAACGCCGTCGCGACGAGCTGTCTCCGTCGCATTCAGGCGAGCCTCACCAGACCTCGACGTGCCTTAACGACACCACCACATTAGGATTATCTACCAAAGACAGCGCAGAGTCCTTTTGAATAAACTAAGATTTATCTGGTGACCTACTGTTACATTTGTAAGCGCCGAATAATTGTCGTTGTCATAAAATTACCTAAAACGCTTAGTAACACGTAAGTAAATATAATTGCGAATTTTATATAAGGGTTCGACTGTTACGATATATACATTGCGTATACAATTCTTCGCGATGGACGCTTGTAGATTCTAAGAGAATTATTAGAACTCGCTCGGAGAAGCTCGTACGTTTTTATTGACCAGAAAACGATTATATTCCTTCGCAATGGCAGAATTAGGGGTTTTAGTTAAGCAACGCGGTAGAGTAAAGGCAAAGCTCACAATGTTCAGTAATTTTATCGAGCGCATTAACGAAGCGCCAGAAAACAAGGAAGAGTTACCCTTGCGAATTGAAAAGGCAGAAAGTCTCTTAGCAGAATTCGATTCAATTCAAAACAAAATTGAGGATATAGACGATACGGAAGCACAAGAGATAGAGCGGTCAGGTTTTGAGGATAAATACTACAAGCTGATAACAGCAGCGCGAAAATTACAGATAAACGAACGAGCTCCTCCTCCGCAAGTTTATCAACAAAATTATCCACCGCCCCCTCAAGCTAATGTTGGTAATGAACAATTTGTGTTTAGGCCAGCTGTAAAGCTTCCAACTATTGAACTACCAAAATTTGACGGTAACTATGAGTTTTGGATGGCATTTCGAGATCTATTCGAGTCACTTATCGCGTCAAATGCCACTATACCAGCTGTTCAAAAATTGCATTATCTGAGATCAGCTTTGACTGGTGAAGCCGCCAAGGTGATAACTACATTAGAAATCACCAACGATAATTATGAAGTCGCCTGGCGTTCACTAAAGCAAAGATTCGAGAATAAAAAGTTGCTCACACATCATCTTATTCAAACATTGATCGACTTGCCATCCATTACTAAGGAGTCACACGTTGATCTCAGACAATTAGCAGATAACATCTCACAAATTACTCAAAACCTTGCGAAGTTAGGTCAGTCTATCGAGCATTTTGCCATATGGGTCATTCATGCTACCTAATATGCTACCTAATGCCATATTATGCTACCTAAAATTGATAGAGGATCTCGTAGGGAATTGGAATTTAAGAGATCCGAGATGGAAGAATTTCCCAATTTAGACGAATTTACAGATTTTCTTATTAACCGTAGTGCGTGTTTAGAAGCGGTATCAAGAGCAAGTTCCTCCGATACACGCAACAATAGTAAGACTGCTCAAAATCAAAATAAAGGCACTTCGCGCTCATATGTTCGGATAATTCCTCCTGCTCTATATGCTCAAAGGATCATAAGGTTCATGAATGTGGTTCATTTCTTAATATGTCGGTTACTGATAGGAATGCCGAAGTTAAAAAGAAACATTTATGCATTAAATGTCTCAAGCAATATCACGGCAAAGGTTGTAAAACTTCTAATT
Organism: Temnothorax curvispinosus; assembly: GCF_003070985.1. Classification (NCBI taxonomy): domain Eukaryota; kingdom Metazoa; phylum Arthropoda; class Insecta; order Hymenoptera; family Formicidae; genus Temnothorax; species Temnothorax curvispinosus. The sequence continues at coordinate 4,943 of NW_020220205.1, read as the reverse complement.
GTCAATTGTGTAAAGGTTATCACAACACGCTCCTCCACAGGTCTAAGTCTTTGCCAGAAACCAACAATGAAGAGACAAAATCATCACCTGGTGAAACTTCATCAAAAGCCGTCGATTCGAACAACGAAAAACAGCAATCTACGGTCGCCTTAAGCGCAGATTCATCAGCTGTCTCGCTAAATCACTGCGCTACTGAGGGACCTCTTCAAGTTCTCCTTTCTACAGCCGTTCTGCTCATTCAAAATTCGCACGGAGAATTGCATAAGTGTCGAGCCCTCCTCGATAGCGGATCGCAATCAAATTTTATTACGCGGCAATTAAGTAATAAATTAAAACTACAATGCAAAGCTATTGACAGGACCATCTTGGGCATAAGCGACACATCCATAAGTGCCGTCCAACAAGTCGATGCAACAATACAATCGCGTACAAGCGCATATCAAGTAAGGCTTCCCTTTTTAATCATCGACAAGATAACTGACCGCCTGCCAACAGCTAAAATAAATGAAAGCAGCTTAAGTTTTCCACGAAACTTAAAATTAGCGGATCCGAATTATCATATTCCCGGAAACATAGACTTGTTGTTGGGAGCATCCGTTTTTTGGGAACTTTTAGGAAGCAAGCAAATCAGATCATCAAGGAAGGCTCCTATGCTTCAAGAAACCTCTTTGGGTTGGATAATTTCAGGCAACGTGCACCAAAGTGGCACGCATCAACAACAACACAAGGCATATTGTGGCATCTTTACCAACGCAGAAATTTAACGGCAACTGGAAAAATTTTGGCATATGGAAGAAATAAAGCAACCTAAGCATTATTCTCAAGAAGAAATCCAGTGTGAGGAACACTTTCTCGCAACACACTCTAGGAACGCGGAAGGTCGTTTTGTAATACAATTACCGCTGAAGGATGGCATTCAAGAATTAGGAGAATCCTATGAAATCGCCGTGAAGCGACTAAAGGCACTGGAACGCAAGTTAGAAAAGCAGCCCGCTTTAAAACAGCAATACCACGAGTTTATGCACGAATACCTCGAGCTAAACCACATGTCGGAAGTTCCAGTAGACAAAATAGATGACAAACCGGTCTACTACATTCCGCATCATGCAGTACTAAAAGAGGACGGCATAACTACAAAATTAAGAGTAGTTTCGCTTCATGCAAAACAACTTCTGGCCAATCACTTAATGACTTTCTCCAGACAGGTCCAAACTTGCAAGATGACTTATCCGACATAATTATACGACTGCGTCAGCACGAGTATGCATTGGCAGCAGACATTATTAAAATGTATCGCCAAGTCGAGGTGGCGGATAAACATCGTAAATATCAACGCATTGTATGGAGATGGTCACCTAACGGACCAATTCTTATAATACAGCTGAATACAGTCACGTACGGCATGACAAGCTCATCATTCGAAGCCATTAGAAGTATGCAAGAGACAGCGCATCAAGCCAAAAAGCACTACCCTCGGGCGTGTGAAGTAATAATCAAAGATTTTTACGTAGACGACCTATTAACGGGAGCCAATTCAATTGAAGAGCTGAAAAAATTGAAACATGATATCGTTAACGTACTGTCCAGCGCAAAATTTGAACTCAGCAAGTGGAAATCCAACACTGCGAAGATAAGCGAATCAGACAACAATAAAGTTGCAGTTAGGATCGGAGAAACAACAAAAATCTTAGGCCTATGATGGAACACAAATACGGACACATTTCACTATCGCGTCAAGGGAAGAAATGATAAGGAAAGAATTACGAAACGCAATATATTGTCAAAAATAGCCGCTATTTACGACCCCCTCGGATGGATGGGCTTTTTAGTAGTTCGCGCTAAAATAATATTGCAGCTTCTTTGGCAGATGAACAAGGATTGGGATGAAAACATTACGGGAGAGACATGCGCAATGTGGATCTCATGGAAGGCGCAAATCACGCTAATTGAAAATATTTCCATTCCACGAAAAGTTCTATGTCATAATCCTATAAGGATAGAACTCCATGGCTTTTGTGACGCCTCCGAAGCTGCATACGGCGCTTGCATATATTTGCGCAGTGTCAACTCCGAAGGAAGATATACAGTCAAGCTTTTATGTGCTAAATCACGAATAGCCCCTAAAGAAAATAACCTTGCCAAGGCTAGAATTATGTGCGGCCGTATTATTGGTTCACCTAGGCGAAAAGGCGTCTCAAGCACTAACTATTCAGCTGCAGGATACATGTTATTGGAGTGATTCTGAAATAGTCTTGTCATGGATATCTAGTGAAGCAAACAAATGGCACACATTTGTGGCCAATAGAGTACCCGAAATAAATCGCATCACGAACGGTGCTCCATGGTATCGTGTCAAATCCAAGGACAATCCAGCCGATCCATTATCGCGAGGAGTTAGCGCTGAAAAAATGGAATCAATGAAACTTTGGTGGGAAGGACCTGATTTCCTACATCATAACTCACCACTATATGCCTTCAAGCCTACAAATACTATCAGCGACATGCCTGAAGCACGGGTGATAACTCTGATGGCTACAACTGTGGAACCCAACGCAAATATTATCCAAAGGTTTTCCTCACTAACCAGACTAAAGCCCCTTGCACAATGCCAGGCAACAGGCAATAGGAACAGGAAATAACCAAAAAATCGTTAATTACAACCTAAAAAATTCAAATGCTATGATTGGTTGGCAATAGGCAATAGGCACAGAATTTCCAACGTGACGGAAACTCTGTGTCTATTGCCTGTGTCACTGTTTATTCTGCATTTATACATGATTTCTGATTTCTATTCCCTGTTCCTATTGCCTGTTGCCTGGCATTGTGCAAGGGGCTTAAAGCGCGTCATTGCCTACTGTTTACGTTTCAAAGATAATGCATCCAACCACGCAAAGCGAACTAACGAGCTCTTAACGGTTCAAGAAATGGATAAGGCATTAACTGCAGCAATAAAAATCTGTTAAGCCACCGAGTTCCATCAAGAGCTACGTGATCTTTGTAATAAAAAACAATTAGATTCCAAAAGTAAGATATTAACCTTGCATCCTTTCCTTGATTCAGATGGTGTCATTCGCGTGGGGGGAAGGTTACGGCATGCACCAATAGAATACTCCAGAAAATATCCAATTATATTGCCTACCAAACATCACCTTACGGAATTAATAATTAGAGACACGCACTACAGGAATTTACACGCTGGGCTCCAAGCGATATTAGCAGCTGTCCGCAATAACTATTGGCCCATATCAGGCAAAAATGCAATTCGCAGCGTTTTGAGAAAGTGCATAGTTTGTTTTCGTGTAAAACCCACAACAGCTACACAACTAATGGGTAGTTTACCTGCTTGTCGAGTCACACAGGCACGAGCATTTATTAACACGGGTGTAGATTATGCCGGGCCATTTAACATAAAAATATCACGAAATAAAACGGGTAAAGCTTATTTATCCATCTTTGTCTGTTTGTCCACAAAGGCCGTACATTTCGAAGTGGTATCAGATTTAACCGCTACCTCATTTTTAAATGCAATAAAGAGATTTATCGCCAGAAGAGGTAAACGTGTTAACTTATACTCAGACAATGGCACTACCTTTGTAGGTGCTAACAATCAACTAGCAGAATTGAAACAATTTCTTGTCAAAGACGCAACTCAAAATCAGATACAATATTATCTAACAGAGCAGTTCATTAATTGGAAGTTTATCCCTCCGTATTCTCCGCATATGGGTGGATTGTGGGAAGCGGCAGTTAAATCTGCCAAAACACACATGAAAAAGATTATCGGACAGACTATATTAAGTTTCGAAGAGCTTTATACTATTCTTACACAAATAGAAGCATGTTTAAATTCTAGGCCGCTCACGCCAATGTCTAACGATCCTATGGACCTACAACCGTTAACCCCCGGGCATTTTATCATAGGTGAAGCGCTCACTGCACTTCCAGATTACGATCTTATTGAAGTACGTGTAAATCGTCTAACGCGTTACCAATTAATCACACAAATAAGACAAGGTTTTTGGTCCAGATGGTCGCAGGAGTACATATCTCAGTTGCAACAACGATTTAAATGGAAACAGCCAGAAGACACAAACATAAAACCAGGTACCATGGTGTTGATAAAAAACGAAAATACTCCTCCGATGATCTGGCCATTAGGTCGAATTACAGAGACGCACCCGGGAGCGGACGGGATAATACGCGTAGTTACTATAAAAACTAGTCATGGTCTAACCAAGCGAGCGTTATCCAAAGTATGTATCCTTCCGATTGATGATAATATGCAAACATAATTTAAGTTTAGTTATAAGACATGTTTTGATTCACTAATTTTGACAATGTAATCATCTAATAATTCCACTGCAAGGCTGCGTCGCAAGCGTGCGTACAACCATTATCTATTATATGCTACAGTTCTTTATTTCCTTTACTTAAGATTATATGGCAATTTCCGTTCTGTTCTTTATACATATATTGTTTAAGATTGCGGCCTTATATAGCATTTACCGAATTTAATCTGCATGATTATAATAGTTTGCAAAACTAAGCTTTCCAAAGGGGGCAGGATGTTTAGTTCCGAATTCAATATACGCGCCACGCTCCCTCTGCGATACATTGGGTGCATTCGGGGAGACGCTATTAACGCTATAAACGCAAACGCTATGAACTTCGTTCGAAGAGCCAATAGCGCGACAGCGATAGCAAGCTGCCCGAACGCAGCTTAAGCGCCAATAGTATTTCGTGCCTTACCTCGAAAATAATAGCGAAAATAGCGCGAGTGATGACGTCACGCTGCCTTTACAGTGACGTCATCATCGTATATCACAGCGCCACAAAGCGTCTCCTCGAACAGTTTTGGACGATAATTGTGCTAATAGCGTGCTCCCCGAATGCACCCTTCATGATTGCGCGACCATCTTTGTCGATATCGATATATATCGACA
>NW_020220204.1:1888-3766 GCF_003070985.1 Temnothorax curvispinosus | reverse complement strand
TTACGAATACCTACCTTCTCGGTATATAAAGGTTAAACCGAGTGGCGACCGATGACTAATAGGACAAAATAGCGTACCCCGTGGCCCGATTATGCATCGTTCGGTCACAACCTAACCTAACCTAACCTAACCTTGCAACCGCACGCGCCGAGTCGGTCAACCGTTACCGACACGGTGATCATAACCGCCATCCCGAGCCAGACGTGGTAGCAGCCGGATGAGGACGAGCCGGAATTCGCCAGCCCATCCAGCGGAGAAGGCGATACGGCCGACGAAAGGGGGACATCCCCAGATTAATTTTAGGAAAGAATAAGACGTTCCGAGGACGGAGTTGTAAATAGTCATTTCATTTTAGAATAAAGTTATTCAGCCTATCCGTCCGGCGTTAAGATATGCAACAGCGGTCGCTGGGCAACGGCCCATTTAGCATATAAGCGTTTATTTTCAGCGATCCACATATATTTCAGTTCTTTTCTCGGCACCAAGTGCCCGACCAGGAAGCAGTTTTGGTTTTTGTTCAGTAGGTGCGTGGATCATATATAGCACCGGCACGATGATTGGTCAAGCCACACACAATCTACGACGCGGGAGCGCGGGATTCTGACAGCGCGCACGCCAGGCGAACGAGAGTCGAGATGCCGACTCCTGACATCCTCATGAGAGGATCATTCAAAAATTAGCGCGATCCGACCGCGCAAACATGGGGTTTGCCGGACATCCGGCGAAACACATGAAGGGGGCGCCATAGCGCCAATCCTTGAATTGCCGCCAGAGGGAGGCTTCACTGACCTCTGGAGACTATCGCGAACAAGATCCGATCGCGCGAACCCCAGGTTTGCCGGACACGTCACTGAATGACGAACGCGGCGACGCAGCGCCAAAAGGCTTGAACTGCCGCCAGAGGGAGGCTTCCCTGACCTCTGGAAACTATCGCGAACGCGATCCGCCCGCGCAAACACTTGGTTTGCCGGACAAGGGGCTAATTGACAAGCGAAGCGTCGTAGCGTTGCGGCATGAAATATGCATGTTCAGGGGTACGGACAGACCCTAAAGACCGAACGCGAACGCGATCTGACGGTGCAAACACCCGGTTTGCCGGACAGACTTAATACCGTGAACCGAGCGTCGGAGCGAACTGAGAGTCGATATGCTCTCTCAGGGAACGTCAATAAGACAGACGAGTCAAACGCGAGCGAAATTTGACAGCGCAAACATCCGGTTTGCCGGACAGATTTGATATCGTAAACCGAGCGTCGGACCGAGTTGAGATTCGATATGCTCACTCGAGGAACGTCGATAAGACATACGAGTCCATCGCGAGCGAGATCTGACCGCGCAAACATCCGGTTTGCCGGACAGACCCGATATTTTGAACCGAGCGTCGGACCGGCGCGAAATTAAATATGCGTACTCAGGGAAGGTCGAGAAAACGTCCGAATCAATCGCGATTGCGATATGACCGCGCAAACACCCGGTTTGCCGGACAGATGACAAAAACTAGGATTGCGTCACCAGGGACACCTGGTACACCCGAATATCGAAGCGCGATCAAAATCTGACCATCCTAACTGGGGATTGTCCGGACAGTCCGGACAACTAGTAGTTTCCGACGTCGGCTACAGGAAGTAAGGCCGGAATACGATCAATTAGGGCCTAAAGAGTAGGCATCCGGGTCGCCGCCATCGGCGGATATTTTAAACACGATCCGGACGATTTCTTCAGGAAGTCGACGTGGAATCGGGATCAGGGACATCGAATAGACCTTGCGCCTAGGTCGGCGCCGTTCAAAGGTCAATATTTTAAAACCTGAATTGTTGCTACCCGGAAGTCGAAAGAGCGCAACGCATATAGTGTACTAGCGTTGGAAATTTCCATCGC
>NW_020220204.1:0-1878 GCF_003070985.1 Temnothorax curvispinosus | reverse complement strand
TTACGAATACCTACCTTCTCGGTATATAAAGGTTAAACCGAGTGGCGACCGATGACTAATAGGACAAAATAGCGTACCCCGTGGCCCGATTATGCATCGTTCGGTCACAACCTAACCTAACCTAACCTAACCTTGCAACCGCACGCGCCGAGTCGGTCAACCGTTACCGACACGGTGATCATAACCGCCATCCCGAGCCAGACGTGGTAGCAGCCGGATGAGGACGAGCCGGAATTCGCCAGCCCATCCAGCGGAGAAGGCGATACGGCCGACGAAAGGGGGACATCCCCAGATTAATTTTAGGAAAGAATAAGACGTTCCGAGGACGGAGTTGTAAATAGTCATTTCATTTTAGAATAAAGTTATTCAGCCTATCCGTCCGGCGTTAAGATATGCAACAGCGGTCGCTGGGCAACGGCCCATTTAGCATATAAGCGTTTATTTTCAGCGATCCACATATATTTCAGTTCTTTTCTCGGCACCAAGTGCCCGACCAGGAAGCAGTTTTGGTTTTTGTTCAGTAGGTGCGTGGATCATATATAGCACCGGCACGATGATTGGTCAAGCCACACACAATCTACGACGCGGGAGCGCGGGATTCTGACAGCGCGCACGCCAGGCGAACGAGAGTCGAGATGCCGACTCCTGACATCCTCATGAGAGGATCATTCAAAAATTAGCGCGATCCGACCGCGCAAACATGGGGTTTGCCGGACATCCGGCGAAACACATGAAGGGGGCGCCATAGCGCCAATCCTTGAATTGCCGCCAGAGGGAGGCTTCACTGACCTCTGGAGACTATCGCGAACAAGATCCGATCGCGCGAACCCCAGGTTTGCCGGACACGTCACTGAATGACGAACGCGGCGACGCAGCGCCAAAAGGCTTGAACTGCCGCCAGAGGGAGGCTTCCCTGACCTCTGGAAACTATCGCGAACGCGATCCGCCCGCGCAAACACTTGGTTTGCCGGACAAGGGGCTAATTGACAAGCGAAGCGTCGTAGCGTTGCGGCATGAAATATGCATGTTCAGGGGTACGGACAGACCCTAAAGACCGAACGCGAACGCGATCTGACGGTGCAAACACCCGGTTTGCCGGACAGACTTAATACCGTGAACCGAGCGTCGGAGCGAACTGAGAGTCGATATGCTCTCTCAGGGAACGTCAATAAGACAGACGAGTCAAACGCGAGCGAAATTTGACAGCGCAAACATCCGGTTTGCCGGACAGATTTGATATCGTAAACCGAGCGTCGGACCGAGTTGAGATTCGATATGCTCACTCGAGGAACGTCGATAAGACATACGAGTCCATCGCGAGCGAGATCTGACCGCGCAAACATCCGGTTTGCCGGACAGACCCGATATTTTGAACCGAGCGTCGGACCGGCGCGAAATTAAATATGCGTACTCAGGGAAGGTCGAGAAAACGTCCGAATCAATCGCGATTGCGATATGACCGCGCAAACACCCGGTTTGCCGGACAGATGACAAAAACTAGGATTGCGTCACCAGGGACACCTGGTACACCCGAATATCGAAGCGCGATCAAAATCTGACCATCCTAACTGGGGATTGTCCGGACAGTCCGGACAACTAGTAGTTTCCGACGTCGGCTACAGGAAGTAAGGCCGGAATACGATCAATTAGGGCCTAAAGAGTAGGCATCCGGGTCGCCGCCATCGGCGGATATTTTAAACACGATCCGGACGATTTCTTCAGGAAGTCGACGTGGAATCGGGATCAGGGACATCGAATAGACCTTGCGCCTAGGTCGGCGCCGTTCAAAGGTCAATATTTTAAAACCTGAATTGTTGCTACCCGGAAGTCGAAAGAGCGCAACGCATATAGTGTACTAGCGTTGGAAATTTCCATCGC
>NW_020220203.1:3332-3766 GCF_003070985.1 Temnothorax curvispinosus | reverse complement strand
CGATACATGAGCGCTTGAGATTTTTACTTAATGATAGCAACACGCACTCGGAAGAACAGCAGAGTGCAGAAAAGAGCAGATAGCAAGGCAGGCGCATGCGCAATAGGTCGATGTCCTCCACGGAACAATTCCGTGAATACGGTTAGGATAAGCAAATACTTATCACAGAAATGCTCTCAATTATACAGCAAGCACCCAATAGATACCAATTGTGCATGACAAGCAACAAAAGACATGCTGATACCTGCAACAAATTGGCTCGAAGGCAACTTACGGCAGAAGAAAGACTCACTTGAAGCAGGAGCAAAGAGAACACACACGTAATGCTACTTACTTGAGAGAGAGAGAGAGAGAGAGGGAGAGGGAGAGGGAGAAGGGGAGAGAGAGAGAGAGAGAAAGAGAGAGAAAGAGAAAGAGAGAGAGAGAGAGAGAGA
>NW_020220203.1:0-3232 GCF_003070985.1 Temnothorax curvispinosus | reverse complement strand
GAGAGAGAGAGAGAGAGAGAGAGAGAGAGAGAGAGAGAGAGAAAGAGTTTGAGTTTGTTTATTATGCCATAGTCAAGACTTTAGGCAAATGATGAAAAATACAATGATATACATGAAGTAAACAAGAGTAAAGTAAAAACAAAAATTGGAATAAGTAAGAACTAAAAAGATACAGAACAGATGAGATAATTATAATAAAGCAGTGAGCAAAAGCGGAAACAATGAAGATAATAATGACTATATTGCATAAAGTAATAATATTATTTCCACCTAAGCAAACGCTTCAGAACCAAATTTCGTTGACAGTATTAATAACTGAAATAATGTTGAAGAAATAAAAATCAACAAAATTCAGTCGTGCTCTCTCTCCAACAACAATCGCAGAAAAATGACATTGATTCTTAAAACTAGTTAAGACGTTGAAGTAGCGACAATTAATGTACAGTGACTAGAAAAGCTTAGACTAAATGTATTTACACCTATCACGCACTAACGCTACATCGTACATAGACATTAGATAGCCCCAAGGTAGAACCTCAACCAGAACTGAGCTCAAGTGTAAATAGATAGCCATTGAGCTTTTGCTTAAATTCATTTAGAGACGAAGACGACACCACCTCGGTAGGAAGCGAATTCCATAAGTAAATACCCGCTAGGTGAAAGGACTGGTGGTAAGTCTCGGTTCTGTGAATGGGAATTTGGAAAGTACTAGGCAGTGCTAGCCGTGACGATCGTCTAATCGAGAAATTGGCTCTGACAAAGATCTCAGAGAGGTAGCTAGGAGACATACCATAATATATCTTAAACATTTCGATGCCAAGGAAATAGAGACGTCGATTTCTAACAGACAGCCACCCTAATTGGTGACGGTAAGGAGTGATATGTTCGTCTCTACTCAAATTAAAGATAAACCGAATCGTACAATTAATAAGCCTCTGCAGTTTTGTGTTAAACTCATCAGTAACATCGTTGTAAACAAGAGAGCAGTAGTCTAACAGAGGCCAAATCAATGCAGACACGAGTTTTACACGCAATTGCAATGATAAGGAGTTTTTATGAAACTTAAGCTTATGCAGCGTGAAGTGTACCCGCTTAGAAATATGAGCGACGTGGCCATCCCAAGATAGATCGGAGCTCATAATGACACCTAGATTCCGAGCCTGAGAGACAAACGGAATAGAGGTACCACTGACAGAGATAAGAGGTAAATCGTGAAGATCAATTTGGTCCACGTAACGCTTGCTACCGAATATTAATACTTTGGATTTCTTAAGATTGAGAGACAATCCATTTGTGGTCGCATATTCAGAGATGACTCCGACATCATGGGCCACCAACTGCAAAGCAACGTTCAACTGACTAAAGAGACACTTACGGTAAATCTGAGTATCGTCAGCAAAAATCAAGCGTTGGGTAAATCTAAGAAACGCACCAATGTCATTAATGAAAAGGGAAAAGAGGAGCGGTCTCAATACTGATCCCTGAGGCACACCAGAGGTGATGGATAGCCACTCGGAGAATCCACCAACCAGATCAACGACCGCCTGAGAGCGACCAGTGAGGTACGAAAAAATTAATTTGAGGGCAAGATCAGAAAACCCTAGTTTCCTCAGTTTAGACAGAAGCAAAGGATGAGAGACAGTGTCGAAAGCCTTACTGAAGTCAAAGAGGACAAGGATCAATACCTCACCTGCGTCAACGCCACTCTTAATATCGTAAGATAGTCTAAGAAGGGCAGACTAGGTAGAGTAACCCTTACGATAACCAGATTGACGGTCGTCGAGAATATGGTGCAAATTGATAAAGTCAACGATTTGGCGGTGAAGGATTTTTTCAAACAGCTTGGAAAGTTCACACAAGTTAGCAATAGGTCTCGTTTCAGAGGGAGAGGTAGGTAATCTAACTTTAGAGAGAGGACGCAGTATAGCGCGTTTCCAGAGAAATGGGAAATAACCCAGATTGAGACAGCAGTTGAAAAAAGAGGTCAAAAAGTTACCAATATGAGGAAAGGCCAAGGCAATAGCAAACAGAGGTAATTGATCGTAACCTGAAGCGAAGGAAACAGAAGGTGAAGAAACCATCAAGGAGCGAAGGTTATCGTGGGATATTTCAGTGAAACTAAAAAGTGGTTCGTCAGGCATAGTGGATAAAATGATATTGGAGAATTGAGATTGTGAACAGGAAGGATAACAATTTGAGACAGAGGAATAATGGGCATTCAAGAGATCACGTGAAAAAAAGACAAGAAGTGAGGAAAGAGGCGATTCATCTAAACCAAGGTTGGCAAGTTTACGCCAAATCTTGGACGGATCAGAAGCAGTGCTCAATCTATTCATATAGAACTTCTCTCTGGCTCGCCTTAAATCAAGCGTGAGACAATTCCTGTAAAGCCTGTAAATGTGAAAGTCGAGAATGTTGCCTGATCAGCGCGCGGCATTAAAGAGACCGTTGCAATGCCGAATTCGGCCCGAGAGGTCATCGGTAAGCCAAGGCGCCGACGGACAAGTCACACGAAAAGAATTAACAGAAGCATGCAGATCAAGGCTAGCAGTAAAATCGTTAGTAATAGTGCTCAGGATGTTATCAATGTCCGACTCGCCCGGGCTCGTCGGACCAAAATCAGACGGGAAAGATGTAGAGAGCTTAGAAGTAAAAGTCTGAACGAACGCTTCCTCGTCAAATCTCTTATAGCAGCGTCGAACTAAGGTGCGATTAGTGAACGGAACCTTGAATGAATAGGATAACTCAATGAGATCGTGACCATTGATAAAAGGAGCGTCAAACTTTCGAAAAGATAAAACTTTATCCAAGTTGTCAACTATGAAAACATCTAACCATGAGTCTGAGAAGCTGGTGTGAAAAGTCAACCGCGATTCGACGATATTAAGCGACAACTGTGAGACAATGCCTCTAAGGTGATTAGATTCGTATGATGATGCGAGGAGGTTACAATTCAAATCACCCGTAATAATGATGTTCTTATAACTATGTATAAATGTAGTAAGCACGTCAATGTAATTACTGAAATTTTTGCCTTTTGGTCTGCGGTACATGGTGGTGAATAAGAGAGGCTCGCGCGTGCCATAACGGATGTCGAGAATGAGATATTCGGGTGCATTCAAGAAAGCGGAAGGCGACGACGCCAGAACGCGCGCCCGCAATGATTCATGCACGTAACAAGCAACACCACCTCCCTCCCTGCCCTCTCTGTCTATACGCAACAAATAATAGC
>NW_020220202.1:0-8147 GCF_003070985.1 Temnothorax curvispinosus | reverse complement strand
CTGTCTATGCTCGGCGCAAATACGGCATTGTTCGATTTTTTGCTTAAGGGGATGCTGGAGCCGTCTGTTTTACCGGCATTTTTTGTCGGCACGTAGCGTCGTATTAATTTGACAGAATTAAAAATCCTTCTCCAGAATTGCAGTACATACATTAATGATTCGGGGAAACTCCGATTTTATATAGAAAACGAGAAAAAATTACGGAAGTACAGATTTCCTTATCCTACTCTTATCCCAATATGGCGTCTCGAGTTGCGGCGAGCTGTCAGCTCGTCACAAGATGTATTTCATATAAGAGATATACCATTGGTACGAACGCAAAAACAAGTTTCCCCGAATTGCACAACAAGAAAAACATCGATAAACCCCCCAAATCAAGATTTGGAAGCGTAATATAAAAGTATAATGTCGGTGTGCATCGTGCGTATGTGTGCGTGCAATGTAGCGTGCTATCCTTGTCTATATCTTTGTCTATACAAGGACAGATATAGTTCGCCGGTCTTCTTTACCGACGCCGATCGAGTTCGGCTACGGCTCCAGCATCCCCTTAATGTCATTTGAAATGCCTGGCCACCACAAGCTAGATTTCGCGCGTTCACGACACTTGACAATACCTTGGTGGTCCAAATGAAGCGCTTCTAAAGCCTCCTTTCTTAGATTAGCCGGCACTAGCACTCGAGGTCCGAACATAATTAATCCCTCATTAATGGATAGATTATCTTTATACTGAAAATACGGTTTGATATTTGCCTCCAATTTCTCCTTATTACTCCATCCCGAGACGATAAGAGATTTCAGTTTCTGACATACCATGTCGTTCTGTTGACCTAGTAATAATTTAGCCACAATCAGATCCGACAAGCCGCAGTGTTGTACAGCCATACTCACATGAGCTTCAACTTCTTCTTCTAAGTCTGAAGCTTGAACGAGGTTAATCTTCACTGGCGCGCGACTCAAATAATCAGCCGCTATTATTTCCTTTCCTGGAGAGTGAAACACCTCAAAATCATAATGCATCAGTCTCATTCTAAAGCGTTGCAGACGAGAACTTAATTCATCGAGGTTTTTCTCCTGGAGCAAAGGAATTAAAGGTTTATGATCAGTTTCTAAACTAAAATGTACGCCATAAATAAATTCATGAAATCTTTCGCAAGCCCAAGTCAACGCCAGGGCCTCCTTCTCAATTTGCGCATAACGTTTTTCCGAATCACTCAGGGTTCTAGAAGCGAATGCCACTGGTCTCCAGGCTCCACATGTTTCTTGAATACGTAGGATTGCGCCTAGTCCATAAGAAGATGAATCTGCTGTTAATACAATTGGACGTGATGAGTCAAAAATAGCAAGGCAGGGTGCTGACGTTAACTTTTGGATAATCTCCGAAAAAGCCTGCCTATGACGTCTTTGCCACTCGGACACACACTTTGGAGATTCTAACTTTGTAATAGCGTCGATTTTGCTCGGATCTATTGAAATCCCGCTAGCACTAATTACGTGTCCCAAAAATTTAGTCTCCTGAACACCAAAAACACATTTTGCGTTATTCAGAGTCACGTTATTTACCTCAAGTCTTTTAAGCACTTGACGGAGACGAGCATCATGTTCGGCACGAGTTCTGCCCCAAACTATGACGTCATCGAGATGATTAGCCACTCCTTCCAAGCCCTCCAAGATTCTTGAAATTCTCTTCTGATAATGTTCCGGCGCTGAAGAAATTCCAAACGGTACACGTAAGAAACAGAATCTTCCAAACGGAGTAATGAATGTTGTCAACAATTGAGACTCTTCCGATAACGGCACCTGCCAGAACCCGCTAACGCAATCGAGCTTCGAAAAATATTTAGCGCCCGGCATCTGACCAAAGGTATGCTCTACGACTGGCATAGGATGATTTTCCCGAGCCAGGGCGCGATTTAAGAAGGTTAGGTCCACGCACACACGAATATCGTCGGTATCGCGTTTCTTGACAAGGACTATTCCGCTGCACCATTCTGTCGGCACATCCACGGGCTTAATCACGCCTAACTTAAGCATTTCGTCGAGTTTCTGCTTCAATTTAGACATCAAAGGTAAGGGTACACGACGAGGCTGATTCAAACAATAAGGCTTAGCGTCCGGCTTTAACTTAATATTATAAGGCGTAGCTAAAAGCCCTAGCCCGGTAAACAACGATGGGAACTCTATGAAGGGGTCGATCGCGACAGCAACTTGCCTGCATCGCGCAATTAACCTTAAAGAGACGCATTCTCTTCGGCCCAACAAGCACTGATCTATATCGCGAGCGACATAGATGTGACGGCTGACTTCAGTTTGACGAAATTTTAACTGCACTTTAAACATTTCTTCCGTTTCTAAAAGTTTTCCTGACGGCCCAATTAACTTCTTGTCCGCTGGTACGAGTTTATAACCTTGCTGACGTAAATATTTATCCCAAACTGGTGATCTAATAACAGTCACGTCAGCGCTACTATCGAGTCTAAACTTTACCGGTATATTACCGACGCGGATGATTTCTTCTCATTGCGTACTCTCGTCGTTTTCTTTCACCGTTCCGACGAAGTAATAGTCCGAGTCATCGGTTACTGCATTAACCTTAGCGTTTGGCAGAGAAGAATTTCCGGTCTTCGGTCCTTTCTTGCAAACTTTAGACCAATGACCGATCTGACTACACTTATTGCACTCTGACTTGCGCGCGGGACAGGAATCTCGCTTGTGCTGCTTGTTTCCGCCACAGAAATAACACTTCCAAGATTTGCCGCCAGTCTTACTTTTCTCTGAGGATTGTTTCTTCCCTTTTGATTGGACACGGTTAATGGAGGTGGCGTTCGCAGTCATTTCCTGATGTAATTCACGGTTCTGCCGTAAGACCGTTTCGTAGCTCCTAGCCATTTCCAGAGCTTTCTTGTAGTTCAGGTTATCTTGTAACTGCATTTTTTCCGAGAGTCTTATATCGCGAACTCTAACCACAAGCTTATCACGTATCATTTTTTCACGCGTATCACCGTAATTACAGTATTTAGCCAGCTTATGTAAATCCGTTATGAAATCATCTATGGATTCACCTTCTTTTTGCATACGGCGATTAAACAATGCACGCTGATAGATGGTATTCGTACGCCCGTTAAAGTAATCCGTGAACTTGCGAACCACCGAGGGATAAACTGTTTTGTCGTTTTCCGACTCCCACGTGAATGAATTGTAGATTTCTTCCGCTCTTGGACCCATAGCGTATAGCAAACAGTCGACCTTGACTTTATCTGTTGCAACGTTAGCCACTGTGCAATATCTATCAAACATAGACTTGGATGTGTCCCAATAAGCGGAGTTGTCGAACGGAAATTGTTCCGGCAAGGGAATATGTGTAGAGCTAGCCATTTTTAATGCACTTCACGGACTGAATCGACTTTTCTTCTCACACTTATTCGGTAGAGTTTTAGTTTACCGCTGCCACCATGTTATGTATCTATTCAAAGTCTTTATTATAAGCTTAGTACACGAGGCGTCTTTACATGTCGATCATCTTGGCTACTCTCTCTCACCTACCACACGTATCTCTCCGCGCCCCCTATTCCCTAGTGCGCACGACAATAAGCCCAGAAATCCCTAACTAGACTATTATCAGAGAGAAACCTGAGAGCGGCCATCCGGCTTCGAGGGACGTCTGTCCTAATCTGCCCTCTGAGAAAGTGGACGTCAACTACGGCGTTACGCTCGGTAACGATCAGAGAGGACTCGGGTAACGATACATGGGTTCGTATCCATGCTATGGTTCGTGTCCGAACTACTCAGATGGAGGGGATATGCTGGTCGCGCAAGCCTTTCCTCTGTCCGTGTACGCTAGGCCCTCGGCAAGCTTCGAGCGGGGAGAGAAGGGCAGACATACGATCTGCTGTCTCTCTTGAGCTGTGACGTTGCCGCTTTGCACGGGCCGGCTTGCCGGCTATACCACGATGCCACGCATTTCAGGTATCGCGTCTCGTGTCTCGCCGAGTGCCGAGTCTCGAGTTGACAAATCGACGATATGCTATACCCGCTATATACGTTACATTTGCTTGTATACAAATTTTAATTTTTATATTTATAATTAAATAAATAAATATATATATATGTATATATATTTGAAATTTATAAATATATAAAGATTGCAAATATAATTAATTAAATAAATATTTGTAAACATAAAAACTAAAATTAGTAAATGTAATGTACAGAAATCACCGTTCTATGTTTTTCTATCTAAAAAAGTCTTACATTAAAAACCTTTACTTTGCATAATAAATTTTAAATACAATATTTAAATGCATACCAATAATTATATTATTAACTATATTAAGAAAAAAATGGTAGTTTATAATGTTTCTTGCACTCTTATTAAATTTATTTTACCTATGCATGTTCAAGCGGCCAAATTACGAGCAACAACAGAAGGATAATTGGATAAAAATAAAAACACTTTCTTAAATAAACAATACACATGGGTAACAGTGAGTTCTATTATAATTCTCGTATAGTTCTGAACGTGTTCTAACGTTTATTTCTAAAGAGTTCTGACAATAAGCATTATTTATTCATATTTTAAATAATTTTTATCGACCAAGAAAGACGCATTTACGGGTATGTGGGTGAGACGCTGTAGAAAATCTCGGAGTTCTGGCTTATATAAAATATTTTTCGTACAGTTCTAAGCATATACTAAGACAATTTCTAAAGAGTTCCGGGCATTGGCAATGTTGTATAATTTTTTAATAAATTAATAACGCACGAAAGTCAGGAATTTATCGAGAATAGGGTCTTTCTCGAGCGATAAGAATTATTTAAAAAATGAATAAATAATGCTTATTGCCAGAATAAAATGGGATAACGTTAGGACACGTTCAAAACTACACGAGAATTATAGCAGAACTCACAGAACTGCAGAAATACGGCCAGCTTCTCATCTTATTTTCGATAAATTCCTGATTTTTGAGCGGTATTAATTTATTTAAAAATTATACAACGTAGCTAGTGTTTGCTAAAGTTAATAAACAGATATATACAACGTAGCTAGTGGCGTGAACTCTTTAGAAAATGCTTTAGTATGCTCAGAACTATACGAAAAATATTTTATATAAGCCAAAACTCCGAGATTTTGCACAGCGTCTCATCTTCTTCTGTCATGATTACTTTTCGGTTAATATTAGTTTTTTTAAATATAACACAAAGATTCTAACGCTCGGAACTCTTTAGAAAATGTTTCAATATGCTCAAAACTACTCGAAAAATATTTTACATAAACCGGAACTCCGAGATTTCAACTGGCATCTCAACCGGTATACTCGTTGCATTGTAATTTTTGTTTAGTACCTTATAATTAATTTTTTTGCTTTTATACGGCAGAACTCTTTATAGAACTGTTATAGAACTATAGATCTTGCAAAATCTAATGAGATAAACTCTTTATAGAACTGTTATAGAACTATAGATCTTGCAAAATCTGATGAGATACAGTGGTGGAACTTGTGTAGGACAAAATGAGACGCTGCGTGAACATAGCGTCTCAGTTTGTACTGACGCGTTTTTTTAAAGAAGCCAGAACTCTCAATAATTTGTGAGTTTCTGCAAAATGAGACGATAGCTTCACACACACGTTAGGAAGAGAATGTATAAAAAATTATTAACGGAGATATTTTAATTTAAAAGATCATTAAAATATATATTTTTCAGGAATGTTTTATAAAGAAACGAAGAAAGTGAATAACGTTAAACTTTGCATGTTCTCTTCACATCATTTTAAAAATTTATTTTTATTTTTTAAGTAACAAAAATGCTCTTTTTTCTGTTATATTCTGGTCACTATAAATGACAGACGATGTAAATAATTCTAGCTGTTTTAGGTATCTGAAACGCAAAAAGCTAAAATTTTCTTATTCTGCAGGAGAAGTGTGGCTATCGTCTGAACTAGAACTAAATCAATATTTCCATTTTGAGCGGCTTTTTTATTTAAAATATTATAACTTTTTTCAAAATTTTATTAGTATTTTATTAAAAGAAAATGTTTATTCTAGTTCAGACGATAGCCCATATCACTTATTCTGAATAAGAAAATTTTTGGTTTTTACATTTCTGATACCTAGAACAGCTAGAATCATTTACTTCGTCTCTCATACTTACGTCTTTTAGTGATCAAGATATAATATAAAAGTAACAAAAAAGAAGAATATTTTTCTTAATTAAAAAATAAAAATAGATTTTTAAAATAAGATTAAAAGAACATGCAAATTTTAACGTTATACGCTTTCTTCGTTCCCCTATAAAAAAAGTCCTGAAAAATACCTATTTTTAAAGACCTTCTCCGGCTCCAGTCATACTCAACTTGTATTCATGCTTAAAAAGTAAATTTTATTTTACTACAGTTAATTTACTAAATATTACATATAACAACTAAAAAATAAGAAGTTAACTTCAAATCGCGTACTTTACACAAGTATTTCTCGAAAACGAGTACCGCAAGGGTATTGAAACTTATCGCATATTATTAATTTCTATTTTTATATATAAAGCATCATATACTAGTCTTTCAAAAACATTTAGAAAAAACTCTTTTCACAATTTATTAAAATGTCTGTTTCACAATACCTCGGAATAGGAATTCCGTGTTGAAAGTTAAAACTTTGAAGCTCAATATCTCGATTTTTAATACCGCAAAAGGTACTAAAATTTATACTACACATAAAGCACACTTATAAATTAATGTATACTCACAGTTTCAAGAAAATCTAGAGAAAATCGATTTTCCGGAGAACGTCCTTAAGATCTTTCAAACCAGAATACGCTCTTGTAATTTATTATTTGTCATTAACATATTTTATTATTAATCACATACATATAAGTGTGAGATAAAGCATATGGTACAAAATAATTTCAATATTCAAATTATTGTAATAATAATAAAAAAAATCAATTATTTACATTTTCTTCTGTGTGTGTATGTGTGATGTTATTGACAATAGTTTCTTTGCACGTTTACATTTCTTTCGCAGATTTTTTACACGCTTAATTTTTACAAGTGTGATGTCAAATACAGACAAGATTTTTGTTTATCTGCTATAAGCGTTATTTTGAATGTAAGATTTTAATAATCAAATGTTTTTAATAATCAAACATTTTCAAACTGCAAGCGAGGGACAAGCAATATCATCTACCGCATGTATCCTTAAAATACTACGATCTTTTCTAGCAGCACTAGCCATTAGCGTATAATTTGTCCGCCGACATTACTAATTTCTTCTGCAGCAACACATAAAATGTTGAACAGTTTTCTCGAAAAGTTGTAATAACATCTGTATGTCCTTGCATTATTAATTCGTTAAGGTATTGCTCACATTCTCATTCTATTAACAAAATTTTGAAAAAAGTTATAATATTTTTAATAAAATTTAAAACTATTAATTTAGAAATTACACCTTCTGACCAAAAGCGTTGGTCGAAATTAATAATGTCTCGATGATTGATCCGAAAAAGTGCTGTGTGAATTTGACAAAGCGAGTTGGCTCTCGATTTTTTCAATGTTCATATCGGTAAAGACGTTATATATTGCCAGTTACTGTCGATTTAAGCTGCTTTAACTGTTATTCTATTCACTGGCGAAATAAATTTATTATTCTGATTTTTAATAATACAATATAAGAGAAATAAGACCGTTTTATGTGACCGTTATACAATCAATCAATATTAAATAAGCCGTGTACGATCCAAGCTTGAATCTTAATAGCCTAATAATATTTTTTATGTATAATTACACATATATTTTTTCCAATCTTAATAAATTGCGCGCTGACTAACTTGTCAGACTTACAACACAGCTCCTGTTGGAGTAGTAAATTCTTTACTATTATTTGAATCGATTTAATTAGAGGGGTGTGAGGGGATTTTATTAATCCAATAGGAGCTGTGTTGTAAGTCTGACAAGTTAATCGGCGCGTATTATAGTTGATTAAAGTTGGAAAAATATGTAAATATAGTATATAAAAAATATTATTAGGCTACTATAAAATCTAATCTCAGATCGTAAATGGTTTATTTAATATTGATTAATAATATTTTTGATAAAAAAGCCGTCTAGAGAACCTAGAATGAAAATATTGGTTTAGTTCTAGTTCAGACTATAGCCA
>NW_020220201.1:0-2849 GCF_003070985.1 Temnothorax curvispinosus | reverse complement strand
GTATTATTTCGAGCGATTCAGCTGAATATCTCTTAAAGTAAAAGAGATTGGAAAAATTGTTTCGGACAAAAGTTGTTTGGTTCGAAGGGGGACGTAAGATGGTGTCATTGGTTTGACCATGAATAGTCGTTTAAAGCTTACGTGAACGACACCTTTAATTTCTTAAATGGAAACCCATAATTTTCCAATACATATTCGTGTAGCTAATTTCGAGAGCTTTTTAAAACACTATAATTAAGTATTTTTTCGTTAAGAACTTTTGGAATTATGAGGCTTGAAAGTTCTAGTATTTTGACATAAAATACAAAATATCTTGTAAAACATTAATTTGTCGGTAATGTTACCTTAAAACTTTTATACACGGAATAATGAGACGAATAATCAATTGATGTGAAAAAAAGGCATAGTTCTTTTAAGAAAAAATATGTAATTTGCAACACGCATCTGCATACTTTTTCTTAAAAGCAACTATGTCTTTTTTTCATACCAATTGATTCGTCTCATTATTCTGCGCATAAAAGTATTAAGGTAACGTTACCGAAAACTTAATGTTTTACAAGATATTTTGTACTTTATGTCAAAATAGTAGAACTTTCAAGCCTTACAATTCCAAAAGTTCTTAATAAAAAAATACTTAATTATTGTTTGAGATCGCAAATTTTAGCATCGCGACGAAGTCGCATTCGGCTGCATGTCAGCGCATGCACGCTTGCGAGAATTAATATTCGCGTCAAATGTCGTTAAAGAATTGTCTCGGTAATATTCAGAAGGTAATATTCAGTATAGCATGGATCTTTCGTGATTAGCATTCTGACTTTAACATTGTTTTCAATAATAAGGTCAAGCTTTGTTCGACAGTCCACACGACTCATCTGCGCTCACACAAAGGAAAGATCCATGCTATAAACAACGCATTCGAAAATATGTAACGACCGGGTCGAATCGTCACTTGGTACTGTGACGTATGCACGGTGACGTGGGCCGTCGGTGGCCAATCATCTCCCTGAAATCATCGGCAATTAGCCTGGAGGGAGGCTCGTTTCCGAGACGATAAAGGACCGCCGCTGCGCCGCGGAACCGATTTCGCTCGCAGATCACCGCTAGTACACCTGCTTTGCTATACCGCTTAAACCGCTTTCGCATAGATAGTCGCACGCGCTTGCTTTCGCCGCTTTGCCGTATAACGTCTGTGCGCTCTCACAGCTTCGCCTTTTTTCGCTGAAAGAAACAAGACTGTACATATTGTAAATACGTTCTCTGAAAATACAAGCTTTATTTTTCTGTTACTTGCTGTGTCGTTAATCGTGATCGTCTCGTTACCTCGCGCTACATCGCGCTACCGCGCGCTCTCGAACAATTATAGTGTTTTGAAAAGCTCTCGGGATTAGCTACAAGAATATGTATTGAAAAATAACAGTTTCCATTTAAGAAATTAAAGGTGTCGTTCACGTGAGCTTTAAACGACCATCCATGGTCAAACTAATGACACCGTCTTATGTCCCCCTTTGAACCAAACAACTTTTGTCTGAAACAATTTTTCCAATCTCTTTTACTTTAAGAGATATTCAGCTGAATCACTTAAAATGATACACCCTGTATACATACATATATATATACATACATACATATATATATACATTGCATATACATGTTATAGTCGAAACATTTATTTCAAAGTTTATTTATTTAACTCACGTATATGAATCTTAATCTGTTTATGTTTCTTGTAAGAAGACCTAATAATTGATCTGATAAAACAGGTTACACAAGTAACGCATCAATATTCTTTTACGATAACAAACTTTTCATAGCAACTAAATTAACATTACTGCTGCTGCTGTCTTCACACATGTATGTTGTAATATATATATATATATATATATATATATATATATATAGGATGTAAAACAAGTTCCATATTCTCTTTCTTAATCGTATATAACTTGAATTGAAATGAAAAGTTTGGCAGTACCGTCTAATCTAAAAAATATTTTTGTACGTTGCGTATAGTCTCGTTAAGATTAAGCTGTATAATAGAACCCTAATGTATGTATAATAGAAGCGCTAATTTCTCGTTGATTTATTTGCAGGATTTCTCATTTACGTGTGTAGAATGTGACTTTTCCATAATATTCTCAACAATTTTTTGCATAGTTTAATTGTAACATACGTAATGTTTTTACGTCGTACGATACCTTTTTTTGTTTATGAAAAAATTTTTTCAATTTTATTTCTTTTTAAGCAATAATAATATATTACCCTATGTATAACGCACTATTGTCTTGACAAATTTTTTTGAATCAAGCGTCAATAATAACGGATAATAAATCTTTTTACTTATGAAATAATGTAAAAGAGGACTTTATATAAAAACTATTTACTATTTATTTTTTATGTAATGTTCTATTCAATCAGAGTTGTAGTACGTAAAAAAAGTATATTAATAATTGTTTAATTTGAATGAAATTTTAACAAAGTTTATATAAGTGATAAAAATAAGAATAATACTTTTAGAGAATCTATTATTCACATTTATTAAGAGAATATTATTTTTTTAACTTTCAAGGTTTAACGTTTACTTTATCAGCTTAAAATCTTATTCAATAATTATA
Organism: Temnothorax curvispinosus; assembly: GCF_003070985.1. Lineage (NCBI taxonomy): Eukaryota > Metazoa > Arthropoda > Insecta > Hymenoptera > Formicidae > Temnothorax > Temnothorax curvispinosus. Next base: position 237 of record NW_020220201.1, on the reverse strand, counting down.
ATAATTGAGTATATTGAGAGTCTTAAATTATTTTTTAAAGTGATTTTTAATATTCGTTATTTAGATTTAAATTTGTAACAAAATATATAATTGAGTATTTTGTTTACATACATGTATAGTATAATTTTAGAGCTTAATAATTTTGATTTAGAATTATTTTGAGAAACAGTGCTGAAATGGTAAAATCTTGAGATCGATAGTTAGAATAATTTTTGGAAAGAGTACTGAAATGAGAAA
>NW_020220200.1:0-24401 GCF_003070985.1 Temnothorax curvispinosus | reverse complement strand
ATAGATGTTAGCCTTAAATTGATAGAAATAAAGCTTAAGTCGTAGGCAAATAAACCAATCTTCGATTACTTTAATATGTGAGATAATTTTTTATTTTTTTTCGTTTTTAAGACTAATAATAAACCAACAAACGCTAAAATTAGACCAACAATCATCAGCAAACAATTACGCATCGATTAGGCTTTTTTGAAATTAAAAATAAAATTTTTCTGGCTAACTTAATGCTAATTTTTTTTTTAATTTAAAAAAAAATTAAGAACCAACAAACGTTGTAATTAGGCCAACAATCACCAACAAACGACCAACAAACGATAAAAAAATATGAAAATTAATAAAGTCGAAGTTGACCGGCTAAGTTACCAGAGCTATTGATTGTAGTCACTGTTTATTCTGCATTTATACATGATTTCTGATTTCTATTCCCTGTTCCTATTGCCTGTTGCCTGGCATTGTGCAAGGGGCTTTAACGACAGATAACGCGACGCGTGGAAACTCAGCCTAACATCAATAAGGGCTCATGCACAATGCTGACAGGTGGGCAATTAAGGAGCAATCGTTTTATGTTGGATATATTTGCAGAAGACTGTGAGAAATGTATTTTTCCAAGAAAATAAACAGTTCTCTGCTAAAATATCATACAAAATTAATTATACGAATGGAGCGATTAAAAATCCCAATAGAGCAAAGCGAGAAATAGTTAAGGTGGAAGCACATAAAATTGCAGGAGCCATGAGCAGAAAGCAGAAGCCATATGCGCATGCGCTATGGTATCCGTAAAGCTCTAACAGATATCATAGCGCATGCGCATATGGCTTCTGCATTCTGCTTATGTCTCCTGCAATTTTATGTGCTTCCACCTTTATTCTACCGAAAATCAATAGGAAATGTTGACTAAACTCTTTGAGATATAGTTATGAACAATAAAGCTATTGTATTACGTTTAAATATTTCCGCCAATGGCTGCCGAGCCATAGTTACAATAGGCGGCCGATAGTGGCGGCGGCGGCGTTACTTGTGAAATGATTAATTTGTTATTTTTTCAATAAAAATGCAATAAATCATTAAAATTATGATGGAGCAATAAGGAGCAATGAAGGAGCAATCGTTCTATGCCGTATAAAGTTGCATAGAGTTATTATAAATATGTTTTTCAATAAAAATTAGAAATTTTTGGTTTTTATTAAATATCTCAAAAAATAATAATTTTAAAAGGGGAGCAATTGTCGATTCTGAGGGAGCAATTAGGGAGCAATCGTTTGAGCTATAGTTCATTAAAAAATATGAACTTGCAGCGCCAACTTATTTCCGGTGGTAAAACTCCTTCTTTCGGAATAGTCGAATAGCCAAAACAGTCGATAATGTCAGTATTCTTCAATTACCATCGGGCCCCCGGGCAGTCACGAAAATTTACCCAGGGTTGTCGGTCTTTAATAGTATCTCGTCGGTGGTATGGGGCAAGTAGGGATAATGGAAAGATATAGGGTGTAAGCAGGGGATGCGATGAGAATGAAGGGAGACAGTAGGACGCAAGTAGAGAAAAGTTATATAAAAGTATTATATAAAAGTATTAATAGTTATATAAAAGTATTTAGAGACCGCGGTAGGATGAGGTTATGGTGACAAGTCAGATAGGCGGTATAGGCGGGAAAGGTATGTAGGTAAAGTAGGGAAGGTTTTGATCGATGATTGTAAAGAAGATTGTATGGTAAATGATTAGCTATAAGGATGAGCCTTCGGCCGTAAATTAAGTATAGGTTAAGAAGATAGTTGAAAAGATGACAGGTTGAACTCAGAACACATGTAAATCTTAGATTGGGACAAATTTTAGACTAGGAAATATAAAATCAAGAATAAGAAGAGGAAAAAGAGGTAAAAGATAGAAAACAAAGGAGAGGACAAGAGGTAGGTGAAAGAAGCGCTGTTATAAAAGAGGCTATACGAAACAAGGGAGGATTAAATGTGAAGAGGATTATCGAAGAAGGAAGAAGAAAAAGCAGTCGAAAATCTCTCGAGTTCCGGGTCAATGGAGATGGAAAGAAGAAAGGTGAAATAAAGCTAGGACACAAGGCTGGGCGGGCCTAGAGGTGTTCTAGGAAATGGAAAGTAAAAGAAGATAAGCATAGCTGAGGAAAGGTTAAGCCAACGATGAAGAAGAGATGAGATGAAAAGAAGAAAAGAAGAAAAGTATAAGAAAGCTATTGGCGTATTCCTGGAACAAGGATTGGCGAAACTTGTCTGCGTTGTAGGAAAGGAAAGGTAAAAGAAGGTGGAAGTAGGGAAAGGAGTTAAGAGGACACGCAAGGCTTGGTGAGATAAGGAAAGGAAGAAGAAGAAGGAAATGCGGAAGGAGAAAAAATAAGAGGATATGAATGTTACAGTTTAAAGGACGCAGCAGTTTTCTGGAAATATTAGAATCTTTGGATGGCACGGAGGCGAATCCAGGTATAATATTAATTATGCAACGGTAGATAGGAGGCATGGGAAGATAACTAGAGAACGAACGTGCGAGGAGGAAATATATGTTACTTCGGTGGGAACGAGAGAAGAAGAGCTGGGAGGTAATTTACTAGGAGCGAATGAGAAGCAGTGTCGAGCATTTTGGCAAATAAGTAAGAGGAATGGAGCGATCCGAGGGCACAGAAGTGATTCGAGTTAAACTAGGAATGAATTTAAAAGATCAGAAAGATTAGGAAGATAATATATTGGAAGAAAAAAAAAGGAGGTAAGGGCATATAGGGAGGTGTGATGAGTTTGGAAGGCCTGGGGACATAGGATAACATTAGTTAGGTAGCAAGAGATTTGTTATTAGTCAAGTTTAATATATGTATTGTAAGATGAGAGAGTTGCGTTAATATTTGAAGGTAAAGGTAAAGAATTATTAATATATTAAGATGTGGTTGAAAAACAGGAAATAGTTGTAATATTAAGGTAAAGGTAGGGATAAAGAAAGGGATAAAGGGATAAAGAAAAAGAGAAAATTAGGTTTTGGATTATAAAGTATATAGAGAATATGCATTGATTTAGAATTCAAGTTTTATAAGTTTTAGGATGTAAGGAAGGTTATTTTAGAAACAAAGCGAGATATGAGTCTAAAGGTGATTTGGGAAGAATTTAGAAATAAAAGAAATATAGGGAATATTAGTTGTTCCGTGTTGCGGTAAGAAGGTATGTGTGTGTGTATAATGTCCGTTTCTTGGCTTGATACTGCCGAAGCGGACTAAGTCAAGTATTTCTGAGTTTAGGTTGTGAGTTTAGCGTGCAAATAATAGGTTTAGGCGTGTTGGGTTTAAGGGATGGTTTTTATAGAAGAAATTAAAAAGTACGGAATAAGAAATTAACAGTGTTACGCGTTAAGTTAAAAAAGTTAGTATGAGTGTGTTTAAGTTATATTTTAAACCAAGTCCATTTCATAGCTTTGTATAGCTGAAATTAAATAAGTCTATATATTCTTCAGTCTTTTCCTAGGTAAATCTGAAGAATAGTGGCCTTCTCACCGATTTAGCTAAAATTTAACAATATTGTGTATTTTGGCGTGCTACATCCGAATCTGAAAGTTAAAATCGTTGAAGTCCATATATGGACCATGCAGTCTGAACTCCCAAAGTCAATATCAATTTGACATTGCGTCGATTGTAAAACCCCATTTGTGCTATTAAGCTGACCGTCTTCCAATTCATAAAAAAGTTAAATTTAAAATTAAAAAAAATGTGCAAATTAGAAACTTACACATTGCTTCCTCATCATTACAGATCGCTACAATTGCTCCTATTTTATTTCGCTCATAAAGCTTTCTCTATGAGGAAGCCAAACTAATAAATACTAATAATTATGCATCAAATAAAATACAAGCTTCTCCATTTCTAATTTGCACACTTTTTTCTACTTTAAAGTACAGCAAATTCTTAACATAAAATAATTCCATGGATTTTTGAATTTTTCACGTTAAGCAAAGTCTACTCCACATCCATCCGGTGCTTGCAAGTCAAAATAAGGTCTATTATTATTATACGGCTCCACATGGGTTACTAATTATCCACGTGAAGCAAGGTCCACTTCATACTGCCCTGCAAAGCTTACAGTGCGAAACGAAATCTATTATTATACGATTATGGACTTCGCGTGAAGTTGAAAACCGATTTGGAACCGTATAACGAAAGATCTTGTTTCGCAGAGGTGACGCCTGGACGGTGTGGGATGTACCTCACTTCGTGGAAAGTAGGAAACCCATTTGGAATCATTTTATTTTTAAGAAATAACTTTCTTATTGGAAGGGTTTCTGGTTTTTTGAACAAAATATTCTGTTATTCTAATAAACATAATAATAAAAGAATTAAATATCATGTTAAACACAATTTTTCACGTATAATACTCGGTTTTTTGCATTAAATAGGGGAGACCGGGGCAAACTCGACACAATTTTTTCAAAGACAATTTTTAACAATTAATTAAAATTTTCAAACAAATTTAATGGTACACATTTAAAGAGTGTTCCTTCAAGTACAAAATTGCTTAAGAAAATTTTGCTGTACGTTGCTTAGTTTTGCCCATAAAAAACCAAAAATGGCGCGAAGACAAATTTTCAAATTGAAAAATGCCGGGGCAAACTCGACACTTTGTTTGATCGACACAATTTGATCTGGAACTAATTTTTTTTTGTTTGAAACTAAAAAACATACATTGTTTATTGTGTATTTAGAAAGTACAAAAATTCGGAATCAAGTAAAACAATCATTGGAAATAATGAGAACAAAAATTGTTGAACATTTAATTATTTTCACGTAAACTCATGTCTGAAAAACAATTTATGCAAGTAAATTCGCGATTAGACGTGCACACGCATTTGTCATGGGCCATATAGCTGCATGATAAGCATCGTTTGTTATTGGGAGCCGATAAAACGGCGTGGTGTCGACTTTGACCGAACGTCGTTTTTCACTTTTGTTACTCCAAAAATATAAAAATTTTGAAAATATGCAAAAACTCTATTATCGGATTCGTATAAAGCATCGAATTTCCCATCAAAATCACTTACCGGTAGATTCGCAAGAGTAAAGCTCGATGAAAGAGTAGAAATTTTCGAGAGATAAGAAAAATTACTTTTCACCATCAAAACGGTTATGTTCCGCTAAAAATTACACCATGACTCAGAATGTCACCAAATACCGTTGATAATAGTAACACATAAAGACGCATTTACAGTAGGAAAGGCAAGTTTTTACGATAGATTTAAATTGGCAAAAAGCCTAGTGTTAAGTTTGCCCCGGTCTCCCATATTTTACTGTTCTATTAAGTATGATAAGATAAATAAATTTTATGATGTGTATAAATTATTGTTAGTTGGCAGTTGGCACAACGTCTAATGTCGTTATACTTTTATAGCAAAAATAGATTAAAACAATATTGCTTTGCACAATACTATTTTGATGGACGTGGATAATAAAATAAATACATTAGAAACAAATTCTTTTTCAAATTGTAATTAGATCAGATTAAATTAGGAGGTTTGTGTAGAACGGAAGTGCAGATCCCATATTCATTCACCTTGTATACATTTTGTGTATTAACAAGTTTTTAATAATCAATGAATAGCAGCTAAAATCTTTTAAAAGTTAATTATATAATTATTATCTCGATAATATGTGTTTAGGTCAAGGCGAGTGGAGTTCGATCCACTTTTTCATAATTTTACTCCAAAATTATACTAATAATTCTTTCTTATTTTTTAATTAAATAATATAAACAAAAATGCACTAACTTAAATTTCTTCTAGGACGCTATCGCGCATAAATCGTTCTTTCCTGGTTTCCCCAAGCATATTATCAAAGGTGATGCGGATAAAGCTTTTGCGGAAGCGCAGCATGTTTTAGAAGGGGAAGTACGTATAAGTGGTCAAGAACATTTTTATTTGGAGACAAACGCTACTATTGTCGTGCCATATGAGGAAAACGAGCTGGAAGTATTCTGTTCCACGCAGCATCCTAGTGAAATACAGAAACTAATTGCCCATGTCTTAGATATACACTCAAATAGAGTTAACGTTCGTGTGAAGCGTATAGGGGGTGGTTTTGGTGGGAAGGAATCCCGTGCAGCATTACTCGCGATACCAGTGGCACTTGCGGCACACAGGTGTGTTGTAGAAATTTATATTGATTGAAACATATTTGCACGATATATACAGAGTGGGCCAATGAAAAACTTTCATTCTGTTTATTTTGTGCCTTTTATTGATTTATCCTCTTCTTTGGGATAGTTATTCCTTCGAAAATTTTAAATGACAATAGAAATGAAGTAACATGTTATTTCAAAGGTCCTTTAATTCTTTTTACAACAAGCTCTTTGAGTAAATATTTTTTGAAAAATTACATTTGGAAGTTTTAAACACATTAAAAACGGAAAATGACATCCATAGTTACACAACTATGCCTTAATAAAACTTTAACAAAAATATTTATATCTACAAAAATTACAGTGTTTGAAAGGTGATTTAAATTTATCCAGTCATTTAAATTTAAATTTTATATTATTTGTTCCTCTGAGTCAAATTTGCGTTAACTTCGTATATAATAAAGTATACGATCAATTTATAAACTTCTCACAAAAGAGAAACACTTAATTTTTCTTAAAAAATAGGCAAAATTCAAGCAGCTGTAACTTTGTTAAAAATAAACGAAATTTAAGTTTAAAAAGGATTTTAAAGTTTAAAATCTCTACTTTCAAAAGGTCACTATTATTTTTTAGTTTCTGTGGGTTTGACAATTTTTATAGAAAACTACGAGCTGGACAAAATGGGATTTTCTTTTCATTTTGTGGGCCTGTCACGTGCCCAAAAAAAGTCTGCAATAATTTACGATTTTCTAATGTGAAAGCTTGGAATTTTCTCTACACAAGCATTTTTTAAAAATGTTTCTGCGATTTTTTGTTACTGAGTTATTGCAAATTGAATAAGAAATAAGCATTTTGACTTTGATTGCTTATAACTCCGTTAAAAATCATCGTATCGCAATTCAAAAAACGGATTCTTAAAGCTGAAACTTTGCTTTATCGAATGGTAATTGCCAATTTTTTTAAATAACATGTAGACATGATGCAAATGGATGAAAATAATGTAAAAATTAGCGATTTTTTCCCTTTTTTATTTTAACCCAGAAATTGTGTAGAACAACACAAATTTATTCTTTACGTTTTTTTTTGTACTTTTAACTTAAAAGTTTTAAGTATACTCTGCATTAAAAAAAAATTGCGGAATAGTTATGAGATTTTTTTCATGGTGGACACTATAGTTTTATAGGGAAAAACATACAGAAAATTGTGAAATTGCTTAAGGGAGTTGGTTGCTCAAATCAATATGATAAGAATTAGTTCAAATTTATGGAGGCTATTCGTCTACGGAAATCTGCCAAAGTTGAAGACAATTGTCTGCATGGTTGTCGAATAATTAATTATTGAAGTTATACTCTTGTCTCTCTCTTCTACAATCAGTCAGAGACGGATGTCGGAACGCAGCCGATGGTCCAATGAGAGAAATTCGTTTTTAAAAAAGAAATTCTCTCATTGGACCATCGGCTGCGTTCCAACATCCGACATATAACTGATTGTAGAACCCGTCTTATACACGGATAACATATGACAAAAATGTTACGACACCTGTAATGTAATTCTCAAAAGCATATTAAAAATGATAAGAATTTAATGAAAATAGATGCAAATAGTTCTTTACATATTTAGGAAGGACTTTTTTGAATGCTGAAATGATTTGTCTACATAGTTATCAAGAATTTGTAAAAATAAAACAGGACCTGCACATTTATTATTGCCACATTTCAACATAGATAATAACATATATGGGTTTCAATTGTACAAACAAGGATTTAAAACATTAAGAAACAGCTAATTGAATGCATTCTACATATTTATTTGCTAAAACTCGTTTATTTCACGCGACGAAAGCTAATTAACTTATAGGTTTTTCCCCTGCCGCGCCGCCTGCCCCACAGTGGGACGCCAACCAACCTGCTTAAGGGGGGTCTGTAAAAATTGAGGTTTTAGAAGAGAACAAATAAATACTGTTAGGAAGGGAACAAATAAATCTTACGTATTCTTATGTATTTTGAGTCATGAATCTCGAATCAAGCTATCTGGGAGGACTCAAAATACATACGAAAATGTAAAAAAATTACGTCTGAAGATTTAAACAATTTCTCGTTTTTTTTCATTTTCTTCAATTTTCTACATTTTTCCCGCTACAAACGTAATTTTTATGATTTTTAGACTCTACGACTCAAAATACGTAAGCATACATAAAAAATACGTTTACAAAAATGAAAAAAGTCTCATAGCTATTTGGCAAATTTTTTTCAATACAGGGTACTTAAAAATACAAAAAAAGTAAAAAATAAATTTTTGTTGTTGTTCTACACAATTGTTTTCTGGGTCAAAATAAAAAAGGGAAAAATGGCTAATTTTTACATTATTTTAATCCATTTGCATCATGTATACATGTTATTTAAAAAAAAAATTGGCAATTACCATTCGATAGAGCAAACTTCAACTTTAAGAATCTGTTTTTTGACTTGTGGTACGATGATTTTTGACGAAGTTATGAGTAATCAAAGTCAAAATTCTCATTTCTTATTCAATTCACGATAACTCAGTGACAAAAAATCGTAGAACCATTTTTAAAAAACGATTGTGTAGGGAAAACTTCAAGTTTTCGCATTAGAAAATCGTAAAATTTTCGCAGACTTTTTTTGGACACGTGACAGGCCCACAAAAGAAAAGAAAATTTCCCATTTTGTCCAGCTCGTAGTTTTCTATAAAAATGATCAAACCCGCAGAAACTAAAAAATAATAGTGACCTTTTGAAAGCAGAGATTTTAAACTTTAAAATTCTTTTTTTTAACTTAAATTTCGTTTATTTTTAACAAAGTTACAGCTGCTTGAATTTTGCCTATTTTTTAAGAAAAATTAAGTGTTTTTTTAATTTTTGTGAGAAGTTTATGTTTATTTATATAATTTATTTAAATATAATTAAAAATGTAGATTATTATCTATCAAATAAAAAAATTAAATGTGTAGATTACAGAAACCAGTTCGTTGTATGCTGGATAGAGACGAAGATATGATGATAAGTGGAACGCGACATCCGTTTTTATTCAAGTACAAAGTTGGATTTAATAATGACGGTTTTATCAAAGTGGCAAGAGTACATATATATAGTAACGCAGGTTACTCTCGCGATTTATCAACATCAGTAAGTAATAAGAAGAAAATAGATTTAAAAAATTATTTTTCCTTATTAAAAATCTTGTAACGTTATATGTACACACGCGCATAGAAAAATTGTGGATTTTATTTCTAATATTTTCAGGTATTAGAACGCGCCATGTTCCATTTTGAAAATTCATATAGAATTCCCGTGTCGGAGATATATGGATACATGTGTAAAACGAATTTACCATCAAATACGGCTTTCCGAGGCTTCGGTGGACCGCAAGGAATGTTTGTAGCTGAAAATATCATTCGGCAAATTGCCGATTATCTAGATCTGGATGTCGTCAAGGTAATTTTTGATTAATAAAAGCTATTACACAATGAAATATAATGGAAAAAAATCTTCTATTTTACAAAATGCATTACATAAAATTCTACGTCTATATCTGATTTATACATTACAAGCGGACGGAAATAAATTTAATAATTGAAAATATTATTTTTCCACTACAGTTGTCCGAATTAAATTTATATAAAGAAGGTGATTTAACACATTACAACCAGCAGCTTGTCAATTGTACTTTAGATCGTTGCTGGCGTGAATGTCTAGCGTCGTCTCGTTATAATGAAAGAATAGTTGAGGTTCAACGTTATAATAGGCAAGTAATTATCGTCTACATTATAAATTAAATTATTAACAATTACTAAGATCGATGACAAATTTTGCAGAGAAAATCGATTCAAGAAAAAAGGACTTGCAATTGTACCTACGAAGTTCGGAATAGCGTTTACTGCATTGCACTTGAATCAAGCAGGCGCGCTGGTTCACATCTATACTGATGGCTCGGTGCTAATCAGCCATAGTGGTGTTGAGATGGGACAAGGTCTACACACAAAAATGATTCAAGTATAAATAATATTTATTTGTAATTCGTTTTACGTAATATATTATATAGCGTCTTTTGTATATACCTGAATGTTCTGACCAATTCAAAAAAAATTAATTTTTTCTTAAAAACCCAGTAAGCAAACTGTCCGTGATATGACAACAGAGTAGCAGTAGATTTGCTCCAGATATCGCAACAGATCCTGTATCATTTGTGTCTACATTAAATTCGTTTTTGCCGATCTGACAGCAAATTGTCGGCAAAAACAGAACAGAATCTACCATTTCATAAACATTTAAATGAAATACATCAATTGAATGGCTGTGTTCAGCGGAAAAGCAGCAGCTTTTAGGGCCACTTCGACCAAGCTCCGATTCACTTTGATTAGTCCATTAGAAATGACCAATCGCATTTGTCAATCTACTTCACGAGCAAATGCGAATGGTCATTTCCAATGGACTGACTAATCAATGAGTTAATCGGAGCTTGGTCGAAGCGGCCCTTAGTGAGCACTCAGGCCGATATTCATAATCAGATCTTATTTCAAGATCGTCTTAAGTAATATCTTAAGATGCTAATACGGCTCTGTGATTGGTTAGTGACATCTTAAGATTGTACTTAAGATGGTCTTAAATATAAGAACCGACTATGAATACCGGCCTCAGTGATTCTTTATTACGGTTGGTTTCTACACTTAGATCCGAGGAAAAACCAAAGGCAAGAACCAACGAATGACCCCTGCTCCCGATCGACTTAAAATTTTACAGATAAGTTGTTTTCGATGTGAAAAATGAATTGCGCGTGCATGGTCCCAATAACTTCGGGAAATAATTTTTTTTTTTAAATAATAGCATTTATCGACTCCCCTCCCCCTATGAAGGTTTAATGTGTATGCGTGAAGGCAGTAGGTTCCGCCCCTCTGCGGGGGGCTCCACTAACATTAAACTAGACACATAATAGGCTGCGTTCGCTTTGGGCGCTTTCGTGCTAAAAGCGTCAGTCTATCTTTATTGCTCATTACATGTTGAAAAAAGATGGAATGATGCTGTCAGCACGAAAACGTCCAAAGCGAACGCAGCTATAGTGTGCCTTGTAAAGTATGTATATGTACATGCTTGAACTTTCCACGCGTGGAAAGTTGTAAACCCATGTGGCACCTTGTTTCGCGTGAAAAGTGTATGCGTGGAGGCAGTATAGGTTCCGCCCCCCTGTGGGGAGCTCCACTTAAACTAGACACATAGTGTACCTTGTAAGTACATGCGTGAACTTTCCACGCGTGGAAAATTGTAAACCCATGTGGTCCTTTGTTTCGCGTGGAAAGTGTATGCATGGAGGCAGTAGGTTCCGCCCCCCTGGGCTCCACCTAAAAAAAACTAACCTAACCTAACCCACCTAATTGTTGTGTGGATGAAAAAATATATGCGTGAATACAATAGATTACACTTTTCCACCCAATTCCCCACAACAAAATTAATAAAATATTTATTACTTTTACCAAAAAGTCTTGGTTATTACCGGTAAAATTGATAAATTTGCTATAATTTATCACATTTATCACCGTATGTTGAAAATTATGCATAATAACCGGTAATTATGTATAATTATCAAATTTATCACTTTTACAGTGGGTCTGTTTCTTTTAGCTGCACTGGCTGAACTGGTACACAGTGCAGTAAGTCGGAGTGAAATTTAATATACTTGTCTCACTCCAACTTATTGCACCAGTTCAGCCCAGCTCAGTCAGTGCAGCTAAAAGAAACTTGCCAATAACAGGCCAATTTCTTTTAGTGACACAAGTCGACACAAGTGTCGTTCTGTCTTTGTTATTCATTGAATGCCAAGAAGGATAGAACGATGTTTGTGTCGACTTGTGTCACTAAAAGGAATTGGCACAACGTATATCCATATATAGAATCGATTTTAGTCGATAAATGCTATTATTAAAAAAAAAAATTATTTACCGAAGTTGGGAGTTGGGACCACGCGCAATTCATTTTTCACATCAAAAACAAGTTATCTGTAAAATTTTAAGTCGATCGGGAGCAGGGGTCATTCGGAACTACACCCGAATCACTGAGCGCTCACTATGGAGCTGCTTTTTCCGCTGAACGCAGCCAATGATTACACAATAGCAGATTTTGCTCATTAGCAGATTTGTTATATGTCTGCTGACATTCTATCAACACAAATTTGTAGCAGACACTTTTAAAATCTGTTCTCGACAGATTTGACTATCCGAGGAATTATTATGGAAAATTAATAACCAATTATTAGCGATCAAGAATGGAATGCTTCTAGAAAATTAAATTCCAAAAATTCAAACACGTAGATGCATAATAAAAGTCTAATAATTCTTTTATAATTTTAAATAAATTTTAAAAAATTATAAAGTTATTTTATGTTAAAAATTATAATGAATGAAGACTTATAACGGGCAATATTGATATTGGCCTAGTTTACATCGATCTCTTGATACGCGTATCAAATAGTATATTTGAACTGATCAGCCAATAATCAGACTTATTTACTAGTTATTTACTATTTAATACGCGTATCAAGTGATCGATGTAAACTAGGTCATTTTTACTGAGAAAAGATAGATGAAAGAGGAAATTTGTGATAAAAGTAAGTCTCTATTTTCTCTAAAAATAGAACTCTAGAGCTGGTATATAATATCCTATGGATGTCCATATTATGTCCAGAATGCCCATGGACGTTATATGAATATTTATAGGATATTGGTGCTATCCAGTGCTATCGGGGCTCCCCCATTATAACTGATTATGCGCAACTGTAAATTATTATGAGTTCAAGTTAAATTTACCATATCATGTCAGGTTGCCAGCAGAATATTAAAGGTGAATCCAACTAAGATATATATCGCTGAAACGGCTACCGATAAAGTTCCTAATACATCTGCCACCGCAGCAAGTTGCGGATCTGATTTGAATGGCATGGCTGTTATGGTGTGTGACAATATTTTACAACTAATATTTGAGTATATGTAAATAGAAGTAAATTAAATATAGAAATAAATTTTGCAGAATGCATGCAAGGAAATTATGAAACGATTACAACCGATAATTGACAATGATCTAAAAGGTACCTGGGAAGAATGGATAAAAGTAGCATATTATCAAAGGATAAGCTTATCTGCTACCGGTTTCTATCAAACACCCAACATCGGATATTCCTTCGAGACTAATACAGGGCATCCATTTAATTATTTTACGTATGGCGTTGCTTGTACGGAGGTGGAGGTTGATTGCCTCACCGGTGATCATGAGGTATATCTTTTTATTATATGTATTATATTACTTTTCATAAAAGATAATGACATCAATTTTATAAAGAACGTAACTAGTTTATAAAGAAAAAGTATGCATAATAATATAAGGATTACATAAAACAAACATTGATATAATATTCTTCAATCGATGCAGGTGTTACGAACAGATATTGTCATGGATTTGGGAGAGAGTTTAAATCCAGCCATCGACATAGGACAAGTTGAAGGTGCCTTCGTTCAAGGATACGGTTTATTCACGTTAGAGGAAATGATTTACTCACCGACGGGAACTTTGTTCAGCAGAGGACCTGGCGCGTACAAATTGCCAGGCTTTACCGACATACCTCAGGAATTTAATGTATCCTTATTAAAAGGGGTTTCTAATCCAAGAGCGGTATACTCTTCTAAGGTATAACTTTTTTTGTGTAATTAAAAAAATAAATATATATACAGGGTGTTCGAAATAAAAGCCGTATCCAGCCGAAAGGATAGAGAAAGATCTTGGTCGAACACCCTGTGTGTGTGTGTGCGCGCGCGTGCGTGTGTGTGTGTGTGTGTGTGTGTGTGTGTGGTGTGTGTGTGTGTATAATAAATATATATATATATATATGTATGTCTTGTTTTTTTTTTACATATTTTACATATATTTACATATGTTTACATATATTTACATATATTTACATATATTAACGTGCAGTTCAAAGAAAAGGAATAGAGTAGCAATGGAACTATAGTAAAACTTATTAAACTTATATTAAGATATAATATAATATAGGCTGTTGGGGAGCCACCGTTATTTCTGGCATCATCTGCATTCTTTGCGATCAAAGAAGCAATCAAGGCTGCACGTAAGGATGCGAATATTCATGGTCACTTTCGTCTTGATGCCCCTGCGACTGCTGCACGTATACGTAATTCCTGCATAGACAATTTAACAATGAAGGTATTAAAATATTAAATTCTTAATTCAATTCTCCAACCTTTTATCCTCATGTATATTAAAATACTTTTTCTTTATCTTGCAGATTTCAGAGCCTGATTTAAAACACCAATGGAATGTAGTACCATAAAATCTTCAAAATCGCGTTTATAAGACTTTTTAAAGATAAAGATATTAGAAAAATATTGATATAAATAAGATATAAATATCGATAGATATTTTTAACAAATTAAATAAATATTTGCGAAGTATATCATCAATAGGACACGAAATAATATATCCATTATTATTACAAACTTAAATCTCACGAGTTGTCGTAAACATATGATTTTAGAGATACTCTCCGTAAAACAATAGGATTGAATGTTAGATCAAACGTGTTAGAAAAAACCCAGAAACTATTTACTTAGTTGGTAGGAAATGTTTAAGGAGGTTCGCCTACTACTTTGGAGTAAAAAATGCAATTGAATAACAATGTACATTACAGCGATCCCGAATTATATGCAATATTAGTATAATGAATTGTGGATGCTAGTTATGTGCTATATTCTTCGTAAATTATATTAGTGTACAGAATATTAATAAATATATGCCGAAGTATGAGAGCGTCAACGACTCGGGAATCGTAGTCAGGTACTTATTATCCAACATTATAAGGTAAAAGAAAAGTAACAAATAATTTCACTAGAAAAGAATATTAAATAGAAAAGAAAGAATAGTCAACCTATTTGGATGAAGATCTAAATAAAGATCCATACTCTAATATTGCTATTTATTCTTTAAAAATTATACTTTGAACACTATTGAACATACATGTGATTTGTTGCTTGCTTCAAATTGCATATATTCTCATTTAGATTACTTAAATTTTATTTGATATTTTTCTCTTATTGTTAGCACTAATGTTCAAATATTATCATATAATTAAATTTTGTTACTATTACCAGAGAGCTATTACATTTCTTTGATTATCATATAATTCAATACTCTCAATCAACCTCTCAAAAGATACAATCAGATATAGAAATTCAATCGTATAAACAAGCTTGAAGTCTAATTATTTGATAGAATTAAACTTTACATAGCAAAACAAGTAAAAAGGAAAATTTAAAAAAATGTTACTCTCTTTTATATGTTCTTAATTATTATAAATTTATTAACAACTCACATGTAAAGCAATACAGGCTAAACATTGGTTATTCCAGATTTTTCTACGGTTTCCAGCAATGTCTGTAAATTAGTTTCAAATAATTCGCATCTAATTGGCATTTCTAGCGCATAAAATGGATTTTTTAGCGCATAATCCGCATATAAGTCGTACACTCTCTTCAACAAAATTTCCATGCCTGGCTGCGATGGCTCCGCTACTATCATGAACTTAATGCCCGTCAATGTCTGGAAGCAATATAAACGAAATGTGTCCGCTTCGAGAATCTCAATTCCAGAACATCGTGGTTCCGGACTGAGTTGGCTTGCTATCGCAAAAAGAGGGTAGAACATTGAAGCTAAAAATATCTTCTCATTCGTCGTCATTTTTGCCCGACTGAACTTCAATGTTATAGGGAAATTTTCCGGTTGCTCCAACATCTCCAAGATGTCTCTCCCATCTTCAAGTTCACGTCCTGTGATTGCATTTCCATTCACAGCTGTCAATATGTGTCCCACTAAAAAATATTTGGTTCTCTTATTTATTCCTGTCTTTTAGTACCTTATTAAAATATACGTAGTGATGTATTCTTGTAATATATGAAAGAAAAATAATGCCAAAATTTGGCTTAATATTACCCGATTTTTAATATCATTGCTTTTAAATCGTATTGATTATTTATATAATAACAATTATTATTATTATTGTGTATATAGAGTGTGAAATCGTAGTACAAGCAAGAACAAGGTGATTTCTCGTGCCAAAATAAGGCCGGCATCGCGTGCAAAAATTATAGAATTTTTTTGTACAAGATTTTTGTTTTTGAAACGATTTTGAAAATCTATTAAGTACACATGCACTATTAAGTACACTTGATTATGTCTTGATTAACGGATCCGGGATCTTGCTATAAACTGTTATTTCTGTTCACGTTTATATGTTTGTAAACATCGGTCATGATTTGTTTTCTGTCAGTTCTTATCTTGATTAGCTATCAGTTCCTGCCAAGTGTGGAGGAAATAAATGAGCCACTTTCAACGAGCATTTGCGCCACTCTTTATGTCATTCGTCTATCAGGGTATCAATTTGAATAACGTTGTCTGTAGTAGCGAATTGCAGTAGATACGTAGATACTGCCATAGGTTCCTAAAGCAAATCATTTTAGTACTCTCGATTGCTGTATCTTATCATCGTAAAAACTTTGTAGAAACTGATAGCTAAGCAAGGTAATAGGACTGATAGGAAACGAATCACGAGATTGCCGATGTCCATAAACATAAACATAAAAAAATTGTGAAAAAAATTGTTATATAATTTTGACTTATTTTGACATGCAAAATCACCTCGTTCTCGTTTGTATACAATTTCACACACATCCTGCATATAATACACAATAATTATTACATAATACTTTTTTACTTGTTACTAATAATTATTAGTTTATCTTCAACTTGAATGTATCTGTTATTCTTGATAATATAATGTAAATATAAAAATAACAGACATTAAATTTTACTTTTGTG
Organism: Temnothorax curvispinosus; assembly: GCF_003070985.1. NCBI lineage: Eukaryota > Metazoa > Arthropoda > Insecta > Hymenoptera > Formicidae > Temnothorax > Temnothorax curvispinosus. The sequence continues at coordinate 7,405 of NW_020220200.1, read as the reverse complement.
ATAGAAGAAATATTTGAGAATGTCATTAAAATAGATATGCACTATCCTTGAAATTCTATATTGCATCTGCTTAATAAATATATATTATAATTAACTGCTTAAATAAATTCACTATTTAAATATGTAGAATAATAATGCAAAGTTTAAAGCCATTACTTTTCTTTCAATCTATATAATTCCAATTATTTCTCATCACAATAGACATTCTTACCATGTATTCCATCTTTTTGCCCAAACGCTACCACTACTTTCTTGTTCTCATAATTTAATTTAATATTGAGTGGAAAATTAAAGGATTTTTCAACTTCAATCTTCGGTACGTTATGATCATGGTTGAAGATCAAGCCACCAGACTTGGATACAATATAAACGCCGTATATCACCATTCTGCGATTTCTTCTTTATTTACATTAATTTATTATTTAAATCGTTCGACATATGTCATCTTTGGTTCTGTGTTTGATAAATACTTATTAATTTTTATTTAGATTTCAATAAAAATACACATATTCAATTCCCTTTATACTAAAAAAAAGTAAAATTGCAAAAAAATAAACTGTTACTTGTAAGTAAAATAATTAATCATTAAAAGTGATGTTTTTACATTAAATTGTTAAATCAAAATTAATTGATAAAAATTTAATTAAGCATATATAGTCTTAGATGGATTCGTAATTTTCCATGAAAAGTGAGATCCATCCAAATTATTATTGCATTTTACTTCTTGGACAATCAAATTTGTCGAGAACAAATTTTAAAAGTGTCTGCTACAAATTACGTCAATAGTAGCTGTTAAATGTTGGCCGGACGGCTAGTAGAAATATAACAGAATCTGCTAATAGAATATAATGGTAAATTAACTGCCAAAACTAGGCAAAATCTGCCGTTTCGTAATCATTTAAATGATGTATTTCATTTAAATGTTAAGATAGATATGACAGATTCTGTTCGATTTCTACTAATCTGCTGTTAGATTACAACATTGGCAGGCTCTATCGGCAAAACACAAGTGTTTAATACAAACACAGATAATGCCGAATTTGTTGTAATATCTGAGAAAATCTGCTGTCAATCTGCTGTCATACCGCAGGCAGTTTGCTTACTAAGTTGCCATGTAAAATAAAGTCTTTAAATTATTAATTATTTGAATGCTATTTGTCTATTATGCCATGCCATCAATACAACAGATTTTGTAATCCTGATAAACAGCATTTTTAACATTTAACAACTTTCACAGATAATATTTATAATGTCAAGCGACAAACTTTATTTTTGAAATCTTATTCTTTGTATGCAAAGACATTGAACGTATTTTCTAATGACACAAACATGATGGACTTTTGATTTGACCTAACCTAATCTAAAAAACTATATTTTTAATGATTAATCATTATTGTATCACAATAACCAGTAAGGATTTTCGCCTTCTAAGTCTTTATTCTTAAAAGGAATGGAATGAAATTTGTTTCGTTAAATAAATAGTTAAGTAAAGATATGCAAACTAAAAACATTTGGTAATTATACAGTTTAGCCCACTCACCTCCAATATCGATAAAATTATACTCAATCACGCGTTTTTGCACAAAACGAAAGAATTTGGTAGAAAAAAATCGTCGCTCTGCCGCGCGAAGCGAGATATTAATCGTTAAAGTTTTTTTTTGTTAAAGTTGACGACTATCTTTCAATTTGCTGGCACTAGAGAAAAAAATAGTGAAACACCGGCTGCGTTCAGCCGATACTCCGCTAGCCTAGCAATCGTGAGCAGTCGCTCGTTTCCTCTCCTTTTAAGCCTGATCTACAATGTATTCTTTGCTTCCTGTTTTCTGCTCTTAATCTCTTTGCGACTATCTCGTATTTCGCAATTCCGTCGCGTAACGCGATATGTTAATTGACGAATTTCAGAAGAGACAATTAATTAAATTATAAGAAACATCATGTTACGCAACGGAATTGCGAAATACGAGATATTGTATAGTCGCAAAAAGAGGTTAAGAGCAGAAAACAGGAAGCAAAGAACACATTGTAGATTTGGCTTTAATGCTGGGGCTACAATGCGAGTCGCAAAGTCGTGAGTCGCAAGAATTGATCAACATCACAGACGAATTTGAGGAGAATAATAAAGGTGGAAGCACATAAAATTGCAGGAACCATAAGCAGAAGGCAGAAGCCATATGCCCATGCTCCTACTCAGTCTCACTCCAACGCACTCCAAAAACTCATCTGCTCCAATCGCAACCTTTACTCGTGATCCAAGTGCTCTCTGGTGTATATTGGAGTATGCGACGCGAACAAACCTAAAGTCTAAAGGTGAAATTTTATGGGCAGTGAAATGCTGCAGCAGCAAGCAGCAGTTTAGTAATTTCTTAGAAAATTCCTAGGAAATTACTAAACTTCCCTAGAAATTATTAAACTTTTCTAGAGATTACTTAGTAATTTTTAGGAAATTACTAAACTACTGAAAACCCACAGTCCGTATCTACTAATAGCTGTAGTAAGCCTCAAGATGTAAGAAATTGACCAATCACAGTCGATTATTCTCCTCACATTCGTCTGTAATTGGTTAATTGCTTACGGCTTGAGGCTTAAGCGGGGAACACAGACTTTTGCATAACGCATAATACGTAAGCATGAGAAAACTGATTGGTCTATTTCCTTATGCACATTTGTATGAACTAATCAATTTTCTTATGCTTACGCATTATGCGTTGTGCAGAAGTGTGTGCTCCCCGCTTTACTACACCCATTGTACCCATTGTAGATACGGACTTAAGGCCATTGCACGTAACAAAGTTTTAGTCATAATCGTAAGGCCGTAAGAAAATAGACCAATCACACTCGATTATTCTTCGAGCTCAAGGAGAATAAACAACTGTGATTGGTCTATTTTCTTACGGCCTTACGATTATGACTAAAACTTTGTTACGTGCAATGGCCTTTAGGCCGGTATTCATAGTCGGTTCTTATTTTAAGACCGTCTTAAGTAATGTCTTAAGATGCTAATACGGCTTTGTGATTAGTTAATGACATCTTAAGATTGTACTTAAGACGGTCTTAAATATAAGAACCGACTATGAATGACCGGCCTTAGGGTGCCTCCCCATGCAGGACGAAATTTCGGAAAACGGAATCTCGGAATCATTCAGATTGGTTAGCCTCATGAGACTAACCAATCAGAATGATTCCGAGATTCCGTCCTGCATGGGGAGACACCCTAACGCCTTGTGTCCTCCAGCTCGAAAAATAATCGACTGTGATTGGTCTATTTTCTTACGGCCTTACGATTATGACTAAAACTTTGTTACGTGCAATAGCCTTAACATCAGAATAAAAATATAGAATTATGATTGGTTGATACCTATATGCGTTATGCAAAAGTCTGTGCTTCAGCATTCAGTTTGTTAATTTTTTAATAAAAATGCAATAAATCATTAAAGTAATGATGGAGCAATTAAGGAGCAATCGTTTTATGTTGGATATACTTGCAGAGAACTATAGGAAATATGTTATTCCAAAGAAATAAGTGGTTTTTTGCTAAAATATCATTAAAAATTAATTATACGAATGGAGCAATTGAATATCCCAATAGAGCAAGCGAGAATCAGTTATTCTAGCAAAAATCAATAGAAAATATTGACTAAACTCTTTGAGATATAGTTATAAACAATAGAGCAAATTCTAATGATTGATATCCCGCAAAATGCATAAAGCAAATTAAAGAAAAATGACAATTTTTAAAATGGCGCTCTCGATTTCTGTTGCGCAGTCGCTAAATACTTTTGCGCATGCGCACAATTGCTTGATAACCTCCAAACTGCATAAAGCAATTATTTACGTTTTTCTTAATAAATACTGTAGATAATTAGTTTTTAAAGGTGGAGCAAATTGAAACAAGAATGGAGCAAATTGTCTGTGCCTTGAGAATGTACAAATTCCAATGATTGATATCCTGCAAAATGCATAAAACGATAATTTTTATTTTTTTCTAGATAAATACTGTAGATAATTAGTTTTTAAAGGTGGAGCAAATTGAAACAAGAATGGAGCAATTTGTTTGTGCCTTGAGAATGTACAAATTCTAATGATTGATATCTTGCAAACTGTATAAAGCAAATTAAAGAAAAATGAATAATTTAAAAAATGGCGCGTTCGATTTCTGTTGCGCAGGCGCTAAGTACTGCGCTTGCGCACAATTTCTTGATAACCTCCGAACTGCATAAAGCAATTATTTACGTTTTTCTTAATAAATACTGTAGATAATTAGTTTGTAAAGGTGGAGCAAATTCAAACGAAAAGGGAGCAATTTTTCTGTACCTTGCGAATCTACAAATTCTAATGATTTTCGCTTATATTAACGTTTACATTGTTACTAACTTTATCATTTATTTATAAAAAAAGTAAAATGGAGCAAATTATGAAACATGCATATTATGAAGGAGCAAATTAAGCAGATTTTTTTCATGTATCGTAAATTTCATTACTGTAGAGGTCGCTGGCTGGGAGCTTGTGGGTCATTGATGCGACCCAAGTCGGGTCGAGTAGCAAATCGAAAACGCCATTATTATTTAGGACTCTAGTCTAGATATACTATGTCTATGGCTATTACTTTAAAGAATACTGCACTCTCGTATTGATCGGAAAAGAAGCAGGTGCCATAATTTGAACAAGAAGACCTCTGTGAATATGAGTATGCAAAAACATTTAAATTTTTCACATCAAGTATTCAAAAACGATCCAATCTTATTCGAGAGTTACGTTGGAAAGAAAATTAAGATAATGATGAAGGACGAAAATATTCACTTTGGTGTTGTTTACACGGTTGATCCGGTATCAGAAAGGTTAGAAAAGCTATTGAAATTATTTTATTAGTAATCTATAATACATGTAATAAAATTCTAAGATATCACAGATTTTTAATTCTAAACTTAATTTTACTTTTTATGATAAAAATGGAACGTATTTACGTCTGTTAGGACAATTCTCTTTTTTATATTTTATTTGCCTGAAAAGCATAATCTTTGAAATCTGGATTTTATTATGAAACTGAATGTGTGATGTACATATGTGCTTTTATGTAAACACATCTTTTTATGAAAACTCTTTGTTTATATAAAAAAATATGCGCTTTATTTTTCTTTACATTTATATAAAATTGTATCTTCTCGAATCTTTATTTATATTCATGATTAACTTATACTTTAAAAAAGGTATTAGTTTTTAAAAAATTTATATTTTGGAGAAGTTTTACAGATTTTATTATAGATACATTATTGTTTATAAAAAAAATACTAAGAAGGACTCGAGTTACGCCTTTCTAGGATTTTTCTAGGATAAATGGAACTTGCAACGTTTCTTGTATTCTTCTCCCTTCCCTTCTTATTCTGTTCTAAATAAAGCGGATCGTTAAAGCTTGTTCGTCATACTTGGTCAATTGTTATTAAAGATGTCATGTAGACGTGCAAGAGAGCTGTACTCAATAAGCAAATTGCCTGCAATATGACAATAGATTGGCAGTATATTTGCTCACATGTTACAACAGATTTGATATCATCTGTGTCCACATTAAACTCGTTCTTTTGCCGGCAAAACCGATATAATCTGACAGCGAATTGTTGGCAAAAACCGAACAGAATGTCATTTCGTAAACATGTAAATGAAATATATTATTTAAATTATATGATTGCAAAATGACAGATTTTGTTCAGTTTGCAGTCAATCTGATATATTCTGTTAGTGGATTCTGTTACATTTCTACTGATAAAATTCTATTGACAATATTTATAGCAGATACTTTCAAAATCTGCTCTCGATAGATTTGGCTAGGATATTCAAGTCAGAGATTTTGACAGGAAACACATATTATTGGCATGAGATATTGTAATGCTTTTTCAATGAACTTGTGTAATTCAACTCTTTCTTGATATGCTGTTTTTTATGAACAATAATACATTTATTCTACTATTACAAGCAATAGGTTGTATTATATATTTCTTACATTATTTAAGTTCTATTTAATGACTTTTTATATTTGAGATTGTCAATTTTAATTATTTAAATGCAAATAACGATATATTATTTTGCAGCATTGTGGTTCTACAGTCCAAAACGTCTACACAATATCGTCTTAAAATAATATTCAGTCATGCGATAAAAAATGTCGAAGTAACATCGGAAGTCGAAATGCTTGTGCCGGAATTGTTTTCATTATCACCTGCAAATCTTTCACATGTGATGGTTACTAAAAGAAAGAATATTGTTATGCAATTATTATTGGACAATCGATTTCCAGTTAAAGAGGAGGATGGTATTTTATTGATAGAAGATACTGTCTCGATAGAACCCCCATATTATCCCGAAAATTGTACCTGTACTAATAGTATTATTCTTAATAAAGTACAGAGTATTTTACGCAAATAAATGTAAAAGTTGAATAAAATCAACGGAACCAAAACAAAATCATAATCCAAGAATACCATGATTTATTCTAAAAAAATATATATATATTTTTTTAAATAGTGTTTGCGATCGAACCTAAAACCGGTGCCGTTTAATTAATCCAGCGAATAATACAGCGAATTAAAATTATCTTCTAAATAATTTTTGTTAAATTCAGCCTTTCAATTTAAAGTTGTCTAAATTCAAAGTTATAAAACTAAGAATAGATCCGTTCGCAGAAATAATCATATATTTCCCGGAACACGAGAAGGGCAGAAAAATAGAGCTAAAGTTTTTGCCTATACCGACTCGCTCCTTTGTCTCGGGGCCTCGGTAGGCGAGGCAAACACTCGGGGCAAAGCGAGCGGGCGGTATACCAAAACAGCTGATCGATTGCCGACCTCGAGATCAGCTGAGCTGTTGACATTCGTCAAATTACGGATTTCACGGGATGTCGACAGCTGATTGGCTCAGCGGATTTTTCGGCTCGTTACCGGGGGTCCGGAGGATTCGAGAAAATTCCGAAGTTCGCTGGGAATAAAACCTCGGGCCTCCGCGCGCGAGCTCGCACTCGACCAGAATATTCCGGCAAAAGTGTTTCCTTAAATCGAAACAAATTCTCTTTCGATTCTAAGGCTACGTTCGAAAACTTTACCCGGGTGCACCCGCCGAGGCCGTAGCCGAGGCTCACGCTGTTCGAAAACGTTCGGGTTGTACCAGTGTGACAAAGATGAAGTTGTTCGGAAACTTCACCCGGGTGCACCTCAGGAGGAAAATTTTCCACCCTGAAATTTCAAGATGAATGCGGGTAACTTATTGAATTTGGCGGAATTTTTTAAACTGTAGCAATGGAGTTTCTTCTTCTATGGAACTGGGCACGTATTATGGACTTGTTCGGAATGGATTCCGATCGGAATTATTCCGTTTTCCCTAGAAAAGACAATAGAAATCTAGGAAATAACTGAACAATTCC
>NW_020220199.1:0-1395 GCF_003070985.1 Temnothorax curvispinosus | reverse complement strand
GTGCCCTTTTGCGCATCTTTCACTTATGCCCGTTCTAGAAGGTTCCCGTGGAAATTTCCACGCGCAACGCAGTGCGAGAACCTTCCTTCCTTGGTACCGCTGCACCAGGTTTTCACTCGCGGAAATTTCTCGACGCGGACGACGCCGACCCTTGCGCACCTCCTCGGAGATGCCCCTGATAGTGAATTTGGGTGTTCTTCCTGTGGATGACGTCCGGGTGACGTCGGTGTCGTCGGCTGTTGACGCCGACCCTCTGGCTGGGTTTCTCGAGAGCTGGTATTACCTCTCCGGGCCACTGTTCCTGGAGATGACGCGTTTTCCGGGGATCTCGTCGGAGCACGACGTCGACCCCCTAGGCAAGGGTCCCAGGACCTCTCGCGACGATTCCGTCGTTTGTTCCCGGGAAAGATGCGTTTCCTGGGGAACTCGTCTGACCTTGACGCCGACCCCCTGAAAGGGTGTCCCAAGTCTTGGTGAGACGATCGCATGGATAAGTTCCTGGCGAGAATGCGTTTTGCCGGGATTTCACTGGACATTAGCGCCGACCCCCTGGAGAGGTTCCTCCGGTCCTGGCGAGTCCGTCGGACCTCTCTTTCCCTGGAGAAGTTGTTTCCCGGGGATTTCACCGGGTCATGGCGCGAACCTTCTGGAGCTGTGTCCCAGGTCCTCGGAAGACGTGACCTCTTTGTTCCTGGAGAAGATGGTTTCTCCGGGAACTTAATGTATTCTCGGCGCCCACCTCGTGGACGCGCGTACCAGGTCCGGGGGATGTTCCTCCGTGCCCCCAATACGGGTTACCGCCGTAACTGTGTCAACGTTTCGAACTAGACGCGTTTATCTTTGTGCGATAACTATCGCTAAACTATACCGACAACCGCTAAATAATATGAGACCTTTTCGATCGGCGGTGAGTCAAAGTATCAACTAAACCTTATTTTGTATCTATCGGCCGGATATATTTCCTAACCTATACGTATGTGCGATCTTCGCCGTTTTACCGGCCGTTATGCTATCGAGCCTGCAAACGAAAATCTGTACGGCCATATGGGCCTTTAATGCAACTTTACGAACAAGTTACCTTTTGAAACGTAGTAGCGCAGTAAGCGTAATCTTATATTTGTTGGCTCATGGCCTTATAACGAAACAAACTAAACGTACTAAGCAAAAACCAAAATGGCAAGGAAGATAAACCAGAAAATAAACGGGTATTTATATATATATATATATATGTTTTTCCGTATGCCTTCTTCGGCATCGGAATCTTATATCTAGAGAAAAAAATAGCCATATGGGCTTAACGCCATTTTGTGTCCACAGAAAGAAATCACCTTATGGGCTTGATGCGGTTTTATTAAATAGAAACTGGAAAACCCGAATGATCGCCTGGATTTCGCG
>NW_020220198.1:0-3837 GCF_003070985.1 Temnothorax curvispinosus | reverse complement strand
ATACTCCACTGTTGTGAGAAAATAAATATTTTATACCGATAATTACTTCTACCACTTTTACGAGTTCTATCCAAAATCTTAATGCGGAGTCTACAAAATGCGAGTCGCAAAGTCGTGGGTCGCAAGAATTGACCAATCACAATCGAATTTGTGGAGAATAATCGACTGTGATTGGTAAATTCTTACGACTCACGACTTTGCGACTCCCATTGTGGACCCCGCATCACTCTTATTAAGGTGACTATTAAAAGGAGAAAAATATTTTTGTTAGAAGACTTTGCACTCTGAAAAACCTATCAACGTATCCGATGTGTTCGCTGCGACGGATTTACATTCAACTGCAGAGGCAGAGACAGCGATTTTACCTTCTACCTCAAAAATTGGAATTGATATTAAAAGATAGCAATCTGTATTGGCGTTGCTTTGAAGTATCTTCTATTGTGGCTATCTGCATGATACGTGTCGTCTATCGAGGCTTTGGAAAGTTAATAGATAATTTAAAATGTCATTTAATAGCTTGGTCGAAATGGGCTGTAATACAAGTTTTTTGTGCTTATAGGTAAATTAGAGACATAAGAAAAATTGCATTTCAAAGAGAACGGTAAAACTTTTCGGGGAATTATAAGTAGCGAGTCACATTTGATGTAGCATCTAGATTAGCGATATATTTTTTTTACTTAATTGAGGCAGGCAAATTTATGATTCTCTTTACTTGTGACACAAAGAGTTGTCTGTTTTGTCTGTCGAAACATTGATAGCTGTAGCACTTTAGCGGTGTTTGTACTTGGAGCTTTGATAGCCTGAGAGGTATAAGCAGACGTCTGGAGCGCTGAAGTGCTTATAGCTATCAATACGCTAATGTTTCGACGGACAAAACAGACAGTCCTTCGTGTCACAAGTAAAGAGAATTATAAATTTGAGGGGTGTAAGCAAACGCTCCAGTCTGCTTATATCCCTCAGGCTATCAAAGCAAACGCCGAAGTCCCGTTCAGTCACCTACGCTCGATACTTTTCTCGCTTTCATGTCTACGATATATTGACATATTTCCTTTTACGTCTTTAGTAGGTCAGTGTGCGACTTGAGGACCGTATTAAACACACGCGTACATGAAGAATTCGGGTCGCTCGACATACATTTCTAAAAGTTTACCTGCTAAACTTTCGCTGACTACTATTTCGCAAAGGGATTGTTATTTGAGATAAATAAAAGGTGAAATACAACAACTGGGTGAAGTTATAATATGTTATTGTTTTAATATAAATTGAGCGTTAATAGTGGAATAATAAAAGCTGTTAAAACTGATAGCAATAAATTGATTGCACTTTCTTAATTATAATAATTTGTTAACAGCGTAATAATTTTACAAGTTTGCTATGTAAAACGTACGTAGCGTCCATCATTATTCGCCTTTATTACTGATAGATTGCAACAGGAAGAAATAGGACCCTGTAGTATTAACGAACTACAAATAAAAGCAAAACAAAATTAAAATTAGGTTAATATGCGAAAAGTACATAATTGTAAATGTTATTAATTGATGTAGAGACTTTTCCAAACTGTGTAAAAAATGAAGTCGAAAGTAATTCAAAGAAATCAACTTCAATGATAAAAAGAAGTTTTTAATTGACATATTCGGAACAGTAATTAAAATCTCTCTTAATTGTTTATATTTTATATCTTTATATGTTCTGTATAAATTCTACAATATAAATTTAATTTAAAGTAGTTAAAAAAATAAAATCAATGCAAAATATTTTAATTTATTTGCTGAAGAGTGTCATCACATTTTGTGCGTTTTCAGTCTCTCAAATTTTGAATCTTCAATTTTCGTAAAAGTGAAATATAAATATAATTTTAAAGCGATAGCGCTATAAAGGTCAAAATAATTCCGTCGACATTATAAGGTTCTACAAAGATTTACTCAATCGATTAAAATTTCAATACTTACATTGGTGAACATGTTCATGTCAACGAGAGAGAAAACTGCGTTTATCGTCATTGGTTTTTGCATCATCATTATAATGACGTTCGTTCTCACATGATGATCCAGATTAGAATTAGGCCATTCGCCAAAATATATTCCTTTACGAAAGTCCTCGCTCTAAACATATATAGTGCACATATACGAGGGAGGTTTGATAAGTTCGGTAAATTTGTATAAGATGACTTTACAATCCATTTGGTCACGTGATGCCTGGAAATTTCTACTTTTCAAACCCCTCCAGACCAAATTTGAGCCAGAAGTAACGCAATGTTCACGTTCGGTAGTCGTTTGAAGCGAACGATTTAGCTGTACAAAAATGGAAAGATCGATTTTTTTCATTTCTGTTACTTCTGACTGAAATTTGGCCTGGAGGGATTTGAAGAGTGAAACTTTCCAACCATCACGTCAATACATGGATTGTAATGCTATCTCATGCAAATTTACCAAACTTATCAAACCACCTTCGTACATAAATACATATATTGTACGTGATTAGTTGAGTTTTGAGTTGTTATAGTTGTTTAAGCAAATCATTAAAACTCACCGCATTTGTGAGGAGTGTGCCATACCATGCATACGTAAACGTTTGGAGCAATTTTATTGTAGCCCAAGTCACAGTTACGCCTATGTTGAAAATATTAAAGTCCGAAAACTGTTGCAAATGTTTAATTATTAGTATTATATTATGAAACATTTGCGCAGTGTAATAATATTGGACAGGTATAAAAAATATTACACGCGTAATGAATGTATCCACTTACTGACATCCCCTCGTATATCAATGCGCAAAGAAGCACGGCGTTGGTGACAATGTGCCAAAAGACAATGGGTCCATAGATGTGCTCCAACGTATGGCGGCATGGCAGTAGTTTCTGATGCTTTGCCACGCACGACTTTAGGACGTCTGAGAAGCTCTCGGTGGGCAAAGGATTCGTGAGCTTAAAGGTCATGGCGTGGATTATTGAAGCAAACTGATAGATATAAAAGCCAAAAGCGCTGTCCATGCAGCATGCCGTGATGGCACTGAACGATGCTCCGCCCGTCTCGAAGAGCAGATGAAAATGATACAAATAGTTGTGCGGAACGGTCCAGAAGTATCCGTATCCTTTAGTGATTGGTAGGCTGTAATTTGTATTTGAATGGAAACGATAGAGACCGTGGATTATGGATAAATAAGCAGGTGTAAAAAACGCCAAAATCATTGTTAACATAATGGCAGAATATGTGTATGTTAGGGTGTATATTGTGGGCAGGGATGAAAACATTATCGTCCGGATTTTCTCATCCCGTAGAAGTTCCTTCTCGAAAAGATCATTCAGCGTCCAGTGATAATTTATCAGAGACTCTTGATTGTGTAGGAAAGTCCCAATCTTAAAGAATACCAGAAACATATTTTTTTACCACGCGCAGAAGTTGCACAGAGACTGACGTGGCACGTTCGATACCACAACTTGTAAGACGTATAAAATATTATTCTGATCTTGCTCTTCTACTTAATAAAAGGCTAGATCCTACTGGTTCGTACCTTGAGAATGGCGCTAAATGAAGTTATTGCTATGCCAACACATTTCATCATAATTACCAAATTATGTCTGTGGATATAGCACATATGCAAGTTCACAATTGCGTAACAGATTATCACCAAGAGCACTCCAACTATCCAGAAATGCATGCATTTGCCGGATTTTGTGGGCATGTACCAACAGCCACACATAGTGAGCAGTGTCCGAAGGTAACGCTGATACGCACGATACGCTTGCAACTCTTTATTATTCATCTTATAACATTGAATAACTCAAAGAGAGACGTCGACAAAAATTTTCTCTGAACTAGAAAAATTTAATTATTTAAT
>NW_020220197.1:0-5556 GCF_003070985.1 Temnothorax curvispinosus | reverse complement strand
TTCGAAATTACGTATTATGCACAGGGGGTATTTCATACCCCAATCACTTAAAACGTTTGTTACAGACGTACAATTCGTTATTTTGACTCAAACAAAATTGCTGGCTATTGTTCAAAGCTTCCAAAATAAGGTTTAATAGGTTTCATTAATATTTTGCAACATAAAAGAACTATAAATGATGTTAACTAAAAAAACCGAAAAATGAACTTTTTCACTAAAAAATGCATAAAAAATTCAATTTTTAATATTTTTAAATAATTTTTGCGGGATTACTTTCTTGAAATACTACACTTTTAAGGAAAAATATTAGTTTACAGCGGAGTTAAAAAAAGTATATTTATTATTTACTTTTTTTTACTTCTCACCACTGCCAAGAGCAGACTAAAGCCGGGCGGGCAAAATTATGTATAGGATCTTGAAGTGTTATTCCTAGACTACAGGTAAATGGCAGCACAGGTCCTGATTCGCATTGTACGTATTAGAAAAACGCGTTTGAAAATACGCTGGGATATTTTCTACCCCCAGTGCACAACAAAGGTTAATACCTCAAAATTGCACTTTCGCCTTTCACACATTTATTCAGTTTATTACAAAATATTTAAAACAACTGTGAGAACAAAAGTAGAACACATATATGTCATATACATATCGAAATGTCCAGGCATTCCTGCTGGTCAGTGTACATACGTGTGTTATGACTGCAATGTGAATTCGTCTGGTGAAGCCAATGAGATATAAATATTCGTATAAATATTATCAAATTACTTATTATACATATTTATTTTTTAAATAATTTGTGAGACGCATTAATTTTTTTAAAAATTTAGTGTGCATATTTATTTTTAATTATTACAGGTTTTAATATTTAATTATTCTTGTCGTGCCATGCTTCTGCCTCTTCCTCTTTGTCCTTGACATCCTTGTTTTCGTCGCACTCCCCAATTCCACTCCGCTTCGTCTTCGAATTCGTCTTCCTAATGGTCTCGATACCTCGTGGTCTCCATTCTGTAATAGAAAGTATTATTTAAATTATTTATTATATAACACGGCTGAGGGGTTGTTTGAGAACTATTTGTCTCAAAAAGAGACCTGTTTTTTAAAGAGAATAAGAACAGGAGGAAGAGATAGAAAGAAAGAAAAAGAGCGAAAAAGCAAGAGAGCGAGAGAGAGCGAGCGAGATATTGCGACGCAAAGTCCAAATGTGAAAATTTTATATTAAGATCGACACTACTATACGTAAGATACGTAAGATACGTCGACGTCTCATACATATTTATTATCAATAGAGTCGCGTTCCTTTCACTTTTTCGACACTGATTTAATTAACATATGCTTACATCATAAGCATCTAAAATTACATCAATTTTAGAATGACCACACCCAAAAAAAATATTCTACTAATAAATGGGAAATTCCTCTTAGCACTTCCTCTAAGCAAAAAATCTTACATGAAGAATATTTTTCTTTAAGTAATACGTATTACTTTATAAAAGAGTGGATGCGTAAGCTAATCAAGAGTAAATTCCTCTACAGCAAATTCTACTATAGTAATCCGAATAGCTCCTTAAAATAAGAGGATATGCGAGGGAAACGATGGTGGATCGCGATTTCCAAGGAACCTGAATTTTGCGGGTCAGCTGCGATTTCCGCTCGGACGACGCCTCATACTTTCTTCCTTTTCAGGTCAGGCAGATCCCTCGTTTGCAGCCTAAATCACGACCTTACCTATTTGTTTCCTCGTGCAATTAGCGCCGTTGTATACTCTCGCGAAAATAATAAGCGCTTCCGCGAGCGGTATCGTCCACGTTCTACTTACAACTTCCCGTTTAAAAGCCGGCGCCCGCCGCAGCGAGAGAGAGAGGCAAACGCGATCATCGAGGATCTGCCAGGCGGTCGAGATCATCGCCAACAGCATCGTCTCCCGCGAGCGTGACAACACGCGTATACGACTCTCATTTCGAAAACGCGAGCGATTCTCCGCCGTACTTCGCTCCGACAATCGGCCACGGCCGCTGGCCAGAGCTCTGGCTTAATCGGCAGATTAATTATTATTTATGAGGCGTGTTTCATTCATTCATTAAAGTCCCCCGAAGCCTCCGCGAGAGAGATCATTATGACGTGATAATGTCTTAATTAACGGCGTTTAATGAATCCCTATCGCGGGATTACTTTGTTTTTATAATGCGAGCGCGCGACCACGCGGCCGGCCTCTAATGGCGAATTAACCCGCGATTAATAAACGAACCAACACGGGGAAAGATGCGCATGCTCCCGGAATACACGGCCGCGATTAGTGCGCAATAGTTTATAAAATATTAATAAAAATATAAAATTTTATAAAATATAAAAATTTTTACTACCTTGCACCTTTTTTTACTACCTGCAATCTTAAGGTTGCAGGAGATTATATTTTTTTATTAAATAAAAAGACTCTTTATTAAAGAAAAATATACGATTTAATATAAAGTAATAATTTATAATATTATAGTTTTAGAAGAGATAATCGAGATGAAAGTCAAATGATTGAAAAGATGAGTTAGACAAGATAAACAACAATTATAATCATCTCGAATCTCGACTCTGTTTTATCTGAATAGTTTGGACGTGAACCATAGCACGGACTCGAACCATGTATGTACCATTATCGAGCGAAACCACCGGAAATATCCGTGATTATGTAGTTCAAAGTGTACATTTTTATGCACATAGAGGCGCCAGCGCCGGCCAGCGGTCAAGTTCCATCGTGATTTGAGGTTATCTATATGCCAAAGTCAAAGCATTCACGCAAGTCTGTATCGCTTCACTTTTTTATTTATAAAACTGTGTTGTGTTATTGTCATATCGTCATATGATCATATTATATGATGCAGAAGCTGTCATCGTTACTTCAACAGACTGTGATCACCTGAAAATTATGTGGCTGTACATCCCTCGATTATAGAGAAATTAACATTTTTCGTAACGAACGATGAAATAAGTACACCGTCGTATTCTTTGGAATGTTAATATAAATATATTTGTACGCGTCGACCAACTCGAAAATGGCACTTGTTAACATCGAAGGAATCGACCCTTGGTAAATTTTTGAATCTTATTTTTTATACAAGTTTTTTTTACATATCCACTAATCTATTGCGTACGTGTGATTAGGCTCACGGAATATGACGCATGCGAGAAGCTGTTTCGTGAGATTATGGAACATCTCACTATGCGCGATGGGACCCCAAAGACGTCGAAAACTTACGCTAGCTTGTCAGCCAACATAAGATTGCGCATGAAGCAGTACACGCGGGAAGTTCAGCAATTAAAGTCCAAAGTGGAAGAAGCTTCTAAACTGAAAACAATGTATTCTTTCATCTGCATACATATTAACTGTTTTAGCATAAGTTTAGACTTTGAGATAGTATAACTCTGAAATGATAAGTTTCCTTAAAGTACAAATCTGCATGACAGAACGTTTGAGGAAGCTGAACGTAGGACGAGACAAGTGGAACAATTGCAAAGCAAGGATATTCAGTTACAAAGATTGTACGAGCCGCGTACAAATGACTACGTGTCGTCGCGCGCCAGCCTATTGAAGACAGGTTCGTCAGCTTTCGCCGACGGTGGCACAACTTCTTGGGCTGCCGACGATGATGACGACAAACCGTTAGACGTACAAGTGTCTGTCAATGATCTTATGAGTCACCAAGATCGAGTATTGATAGGTAACAATAATTCTTAGAGGAAATATTAATAATTGTACAATATATATAGTTAACATTGTTCTAATTTCTTATAGAACAGGATAAAGGCTTGGAAGAGTTATGTAAAGTGATTGTTCGCCAAAAGGAAATTGGACAAACGATTAGCAATGAGGTGGATCACCAAAACGGTGAGTAATATAAAAGATTTTAAGTAAGGAAAACTTGTCAGTTAATAAAATAGTATATGAAAAAAAAATAGTACAACATGGAAATAACTTTTTTTTTATCATATCGTAATTTAGAGGTAATTGATGATCTGGCTGATCACATGGAGAGGACCGATGAATCTTTAATCAACAAGACCCAACAGGTTCGTAATATTCATTCCAAAGACCGTACATGTGTGTACTGGATAGTGATACTTCTACTTTTTATCGTTATTATTATTGTTTCTTTAATAAACTAGTATAATTCTAAAATAATATTTTTTTACCCAAGATTATTTAATATGATTTACGAAACTAATGTTATATATAAATAATAAGACATGTGTATAAATGAAATGTTAATATTTGCCATTTAGCAATATTTATTCTGTGAAAATTTATTCTGTGAGTATATCATTCAATTGTCTATTAACTATTTTTACATGTATTGAGGTACTGTTATTTTACTTATGTAAAATTTTATCCAATTAAAATATATTCAATTAGCATTAAGAATAATATTAAGTCGTTTGTAAGAGCAGATATCTCTACAGTCTTAAAAATAAGTAAGGAAAACTTGTCAGATACTTGGAAGTGGGAAATAAAAGGGTTGACATAATCAGAGACATAATACGTTTTTACATTTTTTACATTTTTCTTCTTTTTTTATCTCTTTTTATATCATAAATATCTATCCTGAATCTGGTTCTATGCGAACTTTCTCGGCGCCAGGGATACAAAGAAAAGGATCGCTATTGTTTCTGCGTTTAATTCATTTAAACGAAACAAAGAGAAGTGTAGACTGCTTTGTGCCAGATACATCCGCTTTCTCAGTTTCGCCAGCATTTTGGACAGTGTCTTCAACGCGTGTTTTTTTTTCATAGACACGTTCTGCTGGAACAATTGACAGAGACGAAAGAAATGCCTGGACGCTCTTTCTCTTTACAATCCGACACAAAAATTATTTGGATTACTATTGTTGTCTGTAGGAGACGTGCTATCAGATTGAGATACATATGTACAATTGGCGCAATAGTTTTCCTTTCCAGCGGATATATCGCATTGAATTTACAACATCGCCCGATTCCCTTTATCTCGCAAACTGGATTTACTTTTAATACTTGCTAAATCGCCGAGAGCACTTTTCGCTCTTTCATAACATACAGTGAGATTTCGTTACAACGCCCCGCGTCGAATCTCTGAGCTGAGATATTGTACTGCAAATTTCCTTACATCGAAATGCTCGCATTATTGGAACATCTTTGCCATTTTGAGTTCAATAAAACTTTTGCTCTGCCTATATCTCTGGTTATAACAGAATTTTCGCTGCGCTAGCTAGTTGTCACTAGAATTGTTTCTTTTTTTTTTCTTTTCAACACAGAAATCGCTACGAATGTCACATCAATTATTCAGATTTTCGTTATTGAACCAAACAGCTTCTTGATCGTATGAGAATAAGTTCTACGGATACCTGTCTACATTAACAGCCGATCAAACATTTATGCAACATGGGAGGGGATTGTTTCCCTAAACATTAGTCAAAGTTAACTGATGTTCAAACCGACACTCTGCCTCTTCCTGAAGACAGAGGCAAAGAGAGAGAGAGAGAGAGCGAAAGAGATAGTGGATCAGTTTAGATCTCAGTTAACTTCAATTAATTTTTC
>NW_020220196.1:576-5663 GCF_003070985.1 Temnothorax curvispinosus | reverse complement strand
ACACCGTGTCCGATCGGCACCGTGTGCAATCGACACCGTGTCCGATCAGGAAATATTGTCGTGTCCGATTTGTAATGTGCGCAATCGGGACAATCCCAACGAAAGCGAGCCTGTCCAAATAGCCGAAGACGCACCTGACGTGGCATTTTCACTTAGCCGACGAGAACGAGCTGAGCACGGCGCAGGCCGCGTTCGACCTGTGGTCGCAGCATTCTGCATTGACGTTCGAACGCTCCGAAACGTTGAATGCCGACATTATAATATCTTGGCGACGCCTAGTACACTATAACACGATCGCCGAGGTAAACGGAGAATTGTGCTCGGTCAACTTCGACGGCCCCGGCAACGTGCTCGCTCACGCGTCTCTCCCGACGGACCAAGCGGGATTTGTTTCCGAGGTGCACGTCGACGGGGACGAGCCGTGGCACATTTACGTCAACAAACATCCCGCGGATAAGTTTTCCCTGCATTACACGCTGACGCACGAGATCGGCCACTCCCTCGGATTGGTGCACAACAGGCGCAAAACATCGGTGATGTTCGCGATACAGCCGGACCTGCAGTATCCGGTGAAGCTCGACCAAACCGACATCGCCGACATTCAACGTTTGTACGGTGAAAAAATTTAGAACGATAAGCCGCGTCGGACGCCAGCGCCGTCACCGCCGCCGCCGCCGTCGCCGGACCTGTGCAGCCTCGATCGCGTGAACGGGATATTGATTGTGGAAAATCGAATGTACATCTCGTACAAACGTTACGTTTGGTCGGTCGATCTGGACGGTAGGACGTACAACGGACCTTTAGCCCTCTCGAATCAGATGAGCTTTCTTCACGACAATTACACGCGCGTGAGCGCTGCCTATCAATCCCCGTCCGGCGATCTCATGGTGTTCGTAGATAATTTGGTATACTTGGTTCAATATCCGGAATTTAGTCTGCGGCCAGGTTGGCCGAAGACCCTGCAAGAACTCGGATTTCCCGAAAACGCGCTGATCAACGGAGCGGTGAACACCCACAGAGGACGTTCGTACGTGGTGTTCAACGGTAACGCGGTGGGCGAGATAAACGAATGCGACAGGGACAAGAGAGTCGCCAAATTTACGCCCCTCGAGGCGACGTTTCCCGGAATACCGAAAGGCGTGACGTCGATATTCCGCTACATCGACGGCAATCTGTACTTCATCACTCGGACGCAGTTCTACAAATTCAACGAATTTACGAGGACCGTCTCGTCAGCCGGTAAATTCGATCTGCGGATACTGAATATCGTCTGCCCTAAGGCCGACCTGCTGCAGCAGTTGCGCGATCTCCTCGATCGAATCGTACGCCTCGACGATAACTCGCTAATGTCGGCGAGCGATTATTGGAACGATGACAACACCGGAGTTCGGCTCTCCGATTTCCGCATCCGCCGAAGGAAGTAGACTACCGCGCAAATTTCCCACACCGCGCCACGCGCGACATAAGTCAGATTTTTCCTACTTATACCGACGTGTCCCTTCCAAGGCATCAGTGTCGCGTCGTCGGTTGAATACGACGCGTCGGAAAAACAATCAGAAAA
The DNA here is from genome assembly GCF_003070985.1 of Temnothorax curvispinosus. Lineage (NCBI taxonomy): Eukaryota > Metazoa > Arthropoda > Insecta > Hymenoptera > Formicidae > Temnothorax > Temnothorax curvispinosus. The sequence goes on along the minus strand of NW_020220196.1, from coordinate 4,102 downwards.
GAACGGTTACCGCGGCGCGAAAATTTCTCGACATTGGCCGATCGACCCGCGCCGAGGAGTATTTCTCCTACGGAGACGGCGGATTCGGAGGCGAACGACAACGGCAATAAAAGGCGGAGGATCAGTTCGATGGACGATCGCCATTATCTTCCTCGTCGCCAGGAATCGCGTCGCAGCTCTCATCCCCCAATCGACGCGCCCGTCGAGGACGATCGTCGTCGTCATCATCAGGAGTTTCGTTCCAACTTTCCCGTCGAATTGTCCCCTGTGCGCATCCTGACGACGCGTTATCTGCTGACGGCGACTGGCTACAAGTACATAGCCATAGGTATCACTATCAAGACACCGTGGTACAGTATTCATACCACGCCTTCGTACGTGGATATCGCCCTGGGGGACAAACAAGGAAAGGAAATCTCCCTGACGCTCGACATGTGGAAAGGACTGATCGAGCGCAAACGCGACGTATTGTCGTGCATGGAACGCGCTCTTTCCGACGTAACTCACCCCCCTTCGCCGATGTCAATCGGAGGGATGACAATGCGATTCGGAGTGATCAACAACGGGCCGATCATACGTATGGAACTACCCAACCTGGCTCGCGTGGCGATGGTGCGCACAACCCTGCTCAAGCTGTACAATCTCCAATTTTGCGTGGATCGCGTCATCCGTGCGCTGAGCGCGGCGACCGAGGAGGTCGACGCTAAGTTTGAGCGCTATCGGGAGATAGCCGCCGCCGCGATGAAAATGGAAACTTCGATTCAGCCTGAGATACAGAAGAGCGATTTCTTCGATCCTGACAACATCGTCGACTGCGAGATAGCCGCTCTATGTTTCGACTCCTTATAACGATGTCGCGTCTACGAAATGCATATATTCGAGCGAGCGAAACAATGTAAAAGCGCTTGTATTATTTTTTGAATAAAAAAAAAAACTATATGCGTATCTCATCTGTGCGCTCTCTCTTTCCGTTTCCCCCTTTTTTCCCAAATCCGTATACCCATCTCCGCGGTCGCGGCGACCGCGACGCCGAGTTCGAACGCGCGTTACATAATATATCGCGAATCATGAATTACAGGTCGAACACAAGGTGAATGGAAAAAAAGAATTGTCGCGAACGAAGGGACGAGAGTCGTCTCGCTCGATCTCTCTCTCTCTCTATCGACGCGTCGCGTCGGGGACGGGCGGGAAAAAAACCGCGAGACAAAAGGGTGGGAAAAAACCGCGCTAGACGAGACCAAATAAGGAAACGGCGAGAGCGTCCGCGACGCCGAGTTCGAACGCGAGGTGAATGAATGAATGAAAAAAAAAATCTATTGTCGCGCGTTGATCGAACGACTAGACGATGAGTCATCTCCATCGATTCCGACGAGTCGGGTAAACCACGTGCTGCCCGTCGCCCCGCCGCGGGATCGAAACGACCTTCGGACCGAGAGTTGAAAAACAAAAACACAACAAAACGACGACGACGGGCGCGCGACACACCCCTCCCCCCGCGAAACGAACCGTCCCGGAACGCGTCGTTCTCCCACCCATCCCTCTCCGAAACGTTCTGACGAGCGACCTCGAACGAGTTCGAACGAGTTTGGACGCGCCCGAACGCGCGCGCGCGCGAGCGACCGACGACGATGAAAAGAAAAAAAAAGAAAAGAAAATAAAAATTAAACAAAAAAAACGAACGAAAAATATCGGCCCGCGATTCTCCTAAACCGCCGTCGGTAACGGCGCGAGCGCCGCTCCGAACGCCCTCTCGGAAAATGCCCAAATCCCCGCTACGAGCCTCCGTTGGCGGCCCTGACGCACCCAACCTTCCGTCAAATGTTCCCCTCGCGTCGCTCACCCCCTCTCGCCCAGTTTTTGCTTCCCCCCGCATAGCCCCTCCTCCGATGACCCTTTACACCGTCCTTCGACCCCCGCGCCCACCGCTTACGGCGCTCCCCCCGCGGCAGCGAAGCCCCCCCCGACGCCGCGTAACCGCAAGCGAGATCCCTGGGGCCAGAAGTACCTATTGCCTCCCTACTTTCGGGATTATGTAAATAGTGACGAGGGCGCAGTTGAATGGCAATGGGACCAAACTTTTCATAATATAAACATGAATCTCAATTGACTATGTTAATTGTTTATTAACTATTAGTAATATTTTTGATATTGTGTATGAATCTGCATATGAAGTGTTTCGTGTATAACAAAAACTTTGTGTGTCTCATAAGAAATTTATTGCATAGTATAATAAGGTAATAATAAACATATCACATAATAAAAGTACTTATTTATTTAAAATAACATCATTATAGTCCATTATTTATTATATATATCATCATATACCATTTGTCCATATATATATAACTAGCTGGTTACCCGGGCTTCGCCCCGGAGGACATATGTAATCAGACACGCAAATAGTCTCTCTCTCTCTCTCTCTCTCTCTCTCTCTCCTTCTCTCTCTCCCCCCTCCCCCCTTTCCTTCTCCCTCTCTCTCTTTCTCTTTCTCTCTCTCTCTCTCTCTCTCTCTCTCCTCTCTCTCTCCTTCTCTCCCTTCTCTCTTTCTCCCTCTGTCTCTCTCTCTCTCTCTCATACAATTCTTTCAGATTCGGTCAATTAATTCCCAAAAAATTGAAAAAATTTTGATACCGGCTTCCAAAAAATCGGTAACAAAAAATTATACACTTCATAGCACTCCCCGGAAAATTCTACCCCTGTTTGATCTACAATTCTTTAAAATTCGGTGAATTATTTCCCGAAAAGTTAAAAAAATTAGAAAAACCGGTTTCCAGAAAATCGGTAACAAAAAACTATACACATAGTGGCACTCCCCGGAAAATTCTACCCCTATTTCATATACTTTTGGTAAAAATTATTTAAAAAAATTTCGATACCAGCTTCCAAAAGATCGGTAACGAAAAATTATACATTTTATAGCACTCCCCGGAAAATTCTACCCCTGTTTGATCTGCAATTTTTTGAAATTTGGTGAATTATTTCCCAAAAAATTAGAAAAATTAGAAAAACCGGTTTCCAGAAAATTGGTAACAAAAAACTATACACAGTGGCACTCCCCGGAAAATTCTACCCCTATTTCATATACTTTTGGTAAAAATTATTTAAAAAAATTTCGATACCAGCTTCCAAAAGATCGGTAACGAAAAATTATACATTTTATAGCACTCCCCGGAAAATTCTACCCCTGTTTGATCTACAATTCTTTGAAATTCGGTGAATTATTTCCCAAAAAATTAGAAAAATTAGAAAAACCGGTTTCCAGAAAATCGGTAACAAAAAACTATACACATAGTGGCACTCCCCGGAAAATTCTACCCCTATTTCATATACTTTTGATAAAAATTCAGTTCAGGGGTTTGAGCTAGGCGTTGATGAGTGAGTGAGTCAGTCAGTCAGTCAGTCAGGACAGTCGTGAAAACACATTTTACCCCTTTTCACCCCCTTAGGGATGGAATTTCTAAAAATCCTTTCTTAATGGGTGCTTACGTCATGAGAGGAATACACCCTCCAAATTTCAAGTCTCTAG
>NW_020220196.1:0-566 GCF_003070985.1 Temnothorax curvispinosus | reverse complement strand
CAGTCAGTCAGTCAGTCAGTCAGTCAGTCAGTCAGTCAGTCAGTCAGGACATCTTCCTTTATAGATATAGATGTAACATCCATTATTCTCTATTATTTAACATACATATTAGCATCTCTATAAGGAACATGCAACATTAAATAAAAATAGGAAATACGATAATGAACACAAGGATTTCCTTTACCAATCTTAAAGAAATACTGAAAGTAACAATTATCTTCCAAACTAACTAATTATACATGTAGCAGGTCGAACAATCACAGATATAGGAACACTTGGCGTAAGTAATAAAATAATATAAATTCTTGTGCTGTATTACATACGATACACAAATGTCAATAATGTGTATCTTATAATAAACATAAAAACCAAAAGTTGAACGTCATAAGAACTTAAAAAAAGAAATTAAACTGTATTGCTGATATACTGCTAAATTGGCAAAAATTATATTGCACATAATATTAGAAATAAAATAAAAAAAATCATATAGTGCAAACTCCAATAAAGGTATATATCAGTCTGTAAGAGACGCGAGATGAGGTGACGGCGGAGGCGGGGCGGGTATC
>NW_020220195.1:0-2035 GCF_003070985.1 Temnothorax curvispinosus | reverse complement strand
CGTAAACGTACTCGCGTAGTTGTCGATCGCTGTGTTTACAGCAAGATCACTGGTATCCTTTAAGTGTAGAAAGGTGTAGGAGTGCGCGCCATCTCTAGGCTCCCGACGCGTATCTTTTCGAGAAACCGATTTCACGATACACTCGGTACTATATCGAATGTAAATGTCTGATTGGTTAATGCCTCCGAATTTTAAACACGGAATTCGCGCTTCTTACTTCGTTTCCAGAACAGATTATTATTGCAAACTCTGAGAGAATGTTTCTCGTAATAAAATATTTGGTTGCCCTGAAAAGATTTGTTATTTTTGGAAGAAATACTTTAATTACAGCAAATGTTCGAAGTGGCCATCGTTCATCGCAATACATGCTCTCATGCGTCTCAACAGGTTTGTCGGAATCTTCTCCATACACAACGCAAGAGTGGTTACAAATTATTTAAATCAGCAATTTCCTGGATGTTCGATGGAACATAAGCGGCGGTGATCGAGCCGTCGCAGGAGCGTTCAGCATAATTCAATTGTCTCAGCGATCGAATTTGTTGTTAAGGAGGTTGAAGCAATCCAGTTGAGTCAATTGACGGTTTAGAAAAAAGTTTTTTATTAGGTCATTAAAAAATCTGTATTAGGTATCATTTTATTCTCCATACGCTGCTATTGCATAAAACGTATAGTAAAAGTATCATATTATGCATTTTTATATTTTAATTAACTAAAAACGAAACACTTTTTTGCCAATGCCAACTTGAAAACTTGGGGTATTGCTAATTATTTCAATATAAAAATGGCATGAATATATGTTTTGCCGTTGATAGAATGAAATAATGATTCTTACTGGTAGCTCCCTTGACAATTATATAAGCTATCGATTTTTTAATAACTTTCCGTCAATTATCTATATATATAAAGAAAGAATTTGCCGGCACACACGGACTCTCGTTAGAGGAATTTATTAGGGGGCAGAGAAGAGAGAGAGAGAGATAGACGCAACGTATGCGCGCGTGACAGCGCGAGAATTATGGACGTCGAATATTCGCGTCGATGACGACGTATCTCCGAATCGTTACCGGGACGGGCTGAGGACGGGTTGTTCTCTCTGCTCCGTCGAACGTGGCTTTCTTCCTCTCTCGCAGACTTGATCTATTTATCTGCCATCGATTAGGGAGGCGATGTTAAATGCCGGCAGAACGGAATGTTGCGCGACGAAGAATCGGGACTTCCCGGGGTGAGAAAGACCGAAAGATGCGATCCCCGAGCGGGGCGCCCCCCTACGCTCGTTCTTTTCGCGTCTACACGGAGCCCAGGTGACAAGTTGACAAAGTGGCCGACTACACAGGGCCCTGACTGTCCTCCCGTTTTCGAGAGACGACGAGAGCGATCGGAAATAAATGTTCCGAGGGGTTTTGTGTATCTCAAGTACGGGGCCTCTTGTAAACGCGATCGGCATCGGGCGCTGTGGCGAGGGAAGGGCACGAGCCTCTTTCACGCCTTCGTAAAAGAGGAGCGCTTCTCCGTGGAAACGGATCGTTGCGCGCGCGCGCGCGCAGGCAGGTACAATAGACCTAGGGCACCGATCCGTCCGGGGGCGGGGGGGGGGGGGGACGGGGGGTCCCGACCGGCCACTCGAGATCCATTTAAATTGCCATCCGATTTCTGGTTTCGCACGCCACATTGTCGCCGTCGCCGCCGTCTATCTTGGCCCCGGGCATTGTGCCGCGGGACGCGGCAGGGAAAGAAGAGATTCGTTTCACGATTAGTTCGGAACCGCTTATTGCCCGCGCGCTGGAACACCCCGAAGCCGACGCCGACGGGGTCGCCGACGGAGTTGCCTCTCGGAGTAGATGTCGAAAGAGCCGTGACAATGGCGCGCGCTCTTTCGCTCGACGCGCCCGTTGGTTCACGCTGCCCACGCGCGCGTAAGTGCCTTTGCGTGACGTTGTCGCTCACGCCCGTGCCGTGCGCCGTGCCGTGCATCCCCGGACGGTTACGTATAATGGAAGCCCGGCGCTCCGATTGTATTCTGCGGACACGCGCAGCG
>NW_020220194.1:0-3283 GCF_003070985.1 Temnothorax curvispinosus | reverse complement strand
TATGTATTTCTAATATTAATAATAATAGATTTAGTACTGTTTTAAGTAACTTTTCATTTGAAAAGAATCTTTAATCTGTACACAGATGACTTCCTTATCCTGCGATTTTTGAGAGTTTGCAAATTTGATCTTGAGAAAACCAAGATCAGGATTCGAAACCATTACGAACAACGATCCGACTTACCAGAATGGTACATGAATAAGGATCCATTTCTTCCAGAACTGCAAGAGCTGCTTGATATGGGGTAACGATCACTATTTCGGAGTATATATGTAAGAGTTTATTGGAGTTCGTGGTTTCGTGAGATTTTGCAGTGAATCTGAGATCGACATATAATAAAGCGTTTTATTTTATATAATTAAAAAAAAATTCTCTCTTTTACTCCACTATTATTATCTTACACACAACGCATTGCGGATTATTCGATTATAGTAGAATGAAATTTCATAATTTTTCGAGAAATCTGAAATGCTTTATTTACGTTTAGTTTGTATTTGCCTCTGCGGAATCCGGATGATCAAGGAAGATTAGTTATTATTTTACGCCTTATTTATAATCCGAGGAAACATCAAGTTGCAGATATAGCTAAGGTCAATATGAAACTATACTCGAACGATTTATGTCGGATGTCGTCACCATGACATATTTTTAATTCGCATCCATTGTTTCTCAACGAACAATCTTTTTAGGTTGGAATGATGGCGCTAGAAACGGCGATAAAATATTATCCCGCGGCATCCATACATGGCTATACATTATTTATAGATTTAGCTAATGTGTCTAAAGGTCACATTGCTCAATACGGACCGTCCATGTTAACGAATTCGGTTCGTTTATGGCAAAACTATCCCATGAGAATAGAATTAATTAATATGTTTAACGCCCCCTCCATCTTCGAATTAACAGCAAAAATCTTAAAATCTTTCATGACTGAGAAGTTGAAGAAGAGATTCAATGTCCACTCAAACAATACGGTGCATAACTGTTTGAAGGATATTCCAGCCAACATCTTGCCCGTCGAATGTGGCGGCACTGATGGTACAATCCAAGAATTAACAGGTAATTGCGATAAATTAGAATGTAATAAATACAACGCGTTTAGTGAAAGGACGTTTCTTATTAAACTAATATGTGTTGAAGAGTAAATGAACTTTTCTCATCTAAAATTGCAGTAATTCTGAGCAGTCGAACATTAACTAAAAGTTTGTCAGTATAGTTCATATAGTCAATTGTTCATATGTGTCTAAACTGACGTCAACATTATATAATTCAATATATGTAAAGTAAATACTTATTTTTGCAGAATACTGGAAGAAACTGATCGAGGAGAATCGCGACTCGCTTTTGAATGAGGACGACAAAATCGTTTCAAAACACTACATGCAGAACCGTTTGAAGGAGGAAGCTAACATCGAATATGACGGCACTGATGGTACAATTCAAGAATTAACAGGTAATTGCGGTAAATTAGAATGCAATAAATGTAACGCATTTAATGAAAGAATGTAACTTATTAAGCAAATATATGTGTCAAAGAGAAAATTAATTTCTCACATTGCTTCTAAGATTGCAATAATTCCAACAAGTCATACATTAACTAAAAGTTTGTTAATTGTTTATCTAATTGTAATATGCGTATCTTTCAATATATGTAATGTAAATACTTACTTTTATAGGACGCTGGAAGAAGCTGATCGAAGACGATCACGACAGTCTTGTGGTCGAGGAGAATGACGAGGAAATTATTACAAAACTCTAGAATCAACAAAAAGTACTTGCTTTTTTAACATATGTATAAATGTACTTATGATCGTTATATAGCTCGTAAGTTTTCTGTTTTGTGTTTTGAGATATAAATAAATGAGATAATCTTTTTTTTTCTCTTTCTGCGCAAATATAGACTTATCGGTAATATGAAATTTTTAAGAGTTTTATAGGTGGACTTTTTTTAAAGGCGATTACGGGGATCTTTAAAGGCTCAGCAACGCTAGAAAACGTTTGCTTTTATAGCGAGCTTGATTTTCTTTTACCAAATGTATGCCGCGCTTCGTTGTGTCCTTTACACAACGAAGCGCGGTGTGTTGTAGGGAAAATAAATTTTTTCTCTTTTTCTTTCATTGTGCAGAGTATACTCTGAGAGTATAATGTATGCAGATGTATAAAATTAAGCTTTTAGTTCAAATTCTTTGCATTCTTAAATTAGGAGATTAAGAAGATAAATTCGCTCTACTCGCTTTGCAACTTAGAACTCATTTTCTTTACATTGTTTTACATTTACCTTCTTAACTGTAAACATTAGATATATCCATACTTCATAAGTAACAATGTAATTATAATTTTTAAGGAAGTATTTTATTTTGATATAAAATAAATTGTTTCCACGTGATGCAGAAGAGCGGATGTGTTATTTTTTGAAATTGCCTTATCGTTTTAACTATAAACATCAGGTTTCTTAATTTAGTTATTTTATATGTAACTAGAAAGCAATGATATAACTATAATCTTTTAATATAATTTCAGCACATATGCATTTTATTTAAAATATTAAAAACGTAATGTAAAGAATATAGAATTTAACATTTTTTCGCGACTTATTTTCTCGAGGATAAGTATCAAGTAATTTATTGGAATCATCACCGCGTCTCTATACTTCGTAGATGGCATTGATTCATAATAGCTGAAATGATTTGATATATACATTTGATATATATTCACTTAAAAAAAAAAAAAAAATAATAAAAAATAAAAAATGATGTAACAAAGTGGCGTTTAACTTTGTTAGCGAAAAGAGAAGTGAGAGTAAAAGTGTCAATAAATAACAGTAAATAGTTACTAAATAGAAATTTTTAATAATAAAGTTTGTTCTCGCAATATTGTATTTCAATATTTTTTTTTATCAAGCAGTTTTTCAATTAGCGATTCAATTAGTCAAAGAAGCAAGAAAAAATATCTACATTTAGAACAGAAATGTGCATAATATAATAATTATGGTATACGTAAATTTTTGAATGTGTGGAATATTTGCGCAAGCAAAATATAGGTACCTAATTAGATTCAGTTTTATGTTTCGGGGAAAACTAAATTATTTCTCTCTTTTTTCCATTGCGGAGAGAGATACTTGAGAGCATAGTGTACAAGAGCGAATGTATAAAATTAAGGGTTTAATTAAAATTCTTTGCATTCTTAAATTAAAAGAATAAGAAAAGAAATTCATTTTACTCGCTACTTGGAACTAATTTTTGTTTACATTATTTTAACTCTTTAACTAGAAATTAGACTTAT
>NW_020220193.1:0-1530 GCF_003070985.1 Temnothorax curvispinosus | reverse complement strand
ACTTAATAAATTGTATTAGGAGTGTGATTATCATATATATTATACTAAGGCAAAGATAAATTTAAACACATAATGTACATGCACAAAGAATTTAAATGTATATTTTACTTTTTCTATTTTGTAACTTACGGAATAAAGCATACTAACAAAACATGGATTAAATCATGTTATAAAGAACATTGGTTTGTTTGTACAAGTTGTTAGTATATATTTTGACATACATAAGCATTTTTGAGAAATAAAATTAAATTTTTCAATATATTATATAAATTTTTCAATACATTATTATAATTTTATCTATCTATGTTCTCTAATCTCATTTATTGTATATTTTTAATTGTTGGATTGTGTGTATGTATATATATTGACTGTAGAGTCTCAGAAATATTATTGTTTAATTATCTATTTCAATAAAAATTTTATTTAATTATTTTATGTATTATATTACAAGTGATGAGAAATTTTGAGCAAATTTGCTCAATCTACCTTATCATTCATAAAAAATTATATTAAACAATTATTTTATATTAATCTGCATTCTCTTCTAATATATTTTTATTAATTACAGAAGTTATGCGGACCTGATGAATGTGATATTTTAAATAAGTTATTGTCAGTTCGAATAGTTAAACGAGAGACTATATGTAATAGAAAAAGCAGAGATACAGATAGTACTTTTCTTTTGTTTCAATCGGTCCGTTTTTTTTCCCATTTGAACAAGCATAATAAAGAGTTCACTGGATACATAGAGAAAATTGATCTGAAAGTTTTAGCTTAAAAAAATAACAAAAACGACTCGAATTTTCATAAGAAGGAAAAGGATACGAGTATAATTTACAATTAACTAGAAGTATATCCTCAACTTTATCATCTTTTTTTCTTTTCTGATCAGAAACATAAGCAAGGTAAGTGTGTACATAGTGTGTAGGAGTGTGTAAATATGAATTTTTAAAAAGGCAAACAAAAAAAATATTATTATTAACCCTTATATATACTCACTTACGTGTAAGTTATCCGCGAATATTTCGGCAAGCCTTTTGATAGCTGAACCCTTAATTCATTCTAAAATAACTTTTTCTGGATTGTAAATGATTGATTAAGTCGTAAAAAATCAGTTTTCCGTCTTTCAACACTATAAATTTAATTTAAAATTATTAATTATAATAATTAATTTAATTCTTAATATTTCTAATTTGCATTCGCGGTTCTCAAAATAATTTAACATCTATGTTACACATCTTCAATTTAATATTCCTATATTAATATTTATTTTTAAAATTCACAGTTTGTCACACACACAAGTGTCAATATTACTTATAAGTTTAATTTTTTTCCAGACAACATAATGGACTTCAGAGGCGAAGGTTCGTCAACTCACAAAAGATCTTCACCATCTCGAAGATTATCCACAACAGAAGAAAAAATTCCTCAGTCGAATATCTTTTCTCCAATCAGCATGCAAGATGATCTTTACAAGCTTGAGTTAAACGCCGAACAATTTGAAGATTTCTCCTCTTTCAAAAATGCTGT
>NW_020220192.1:0-1252 GCF_003070985.1 Temnothorax curvispinosus | reverse complement strand
CTACCCTCATATATAATAAGATCAAGTCGAATATGATTGTATAAAGATATGACCATATCGCGCCAAATGTCGGATCTGATTATATTATATTATATAATTATATTATATACAATCATATAAAATTACATACGTTTTTAAATCTTTTCATATCTAATTATGTATTTCTACATCTGATCACATACTTATTTTTTTCTCGGGATAAATAAAATATTATTGTGCAATTTGAAAACAAATTATTCTTTATTTATAAATCTAAAACACGAATGTTTCTTGTATTCTTTGCTTAATCTTGGAAACAAAAATATAAAAACTAATATAATTTTATTAATACAATTTTTAAATATATCAAAAAATTTTATTGTTATAGACATATAAATAAAATTTATATTTGTATCACTAAAAGTGATAAATTATGAAAAATTAATTTTGACATGCTTGTTATCAAGAATTAAATTCGCCTGTAACAGTTTCAATCTTTGAACACTAAAAAATTAAATATTTTTTGTCTTTTTTTAAAATAATTTAATAGCATATTAAAAATTAAGTAATCTTCAACAATCTTTATTATACAATAATTTATATTAAAGTGGTTTAAATAGTAATTTAAAAATATAAATAAGAAAAGTAAAATTAAAATAACAATAATTTTAATATTTTATAAATAAATTTTTGCAGTAACTTAAATTATTTGCTGTTACTTTTCCTAAATATGAAACATTCTTTATTGTATTCTAAAAGCCATTGTTTGACAATATGCAATGTATGATTCTTGAAACTGCAAGCTTCAAAAAAGTGGAAAATATATTATTTATCTTATTTATGATCAAGACAAGGATTATACCTAGAATATTATTGGGATTTAATTTCTATTTTTATATTATCGTAGATTAAAAAATCTAAAATAAATAACAAAAAATAAGTATTTTAGACCAGGAATCTTTATTAAATCGACGCAATTGGCGAGTAACAATAACGCTTAATCATGACGACGTTTCGACCCGGGGGTTTTGGGTCCTTCTCAAGTGTCTTGTAACAAAAAATTCGGTAACGCCGGAATTAGTTAGAATTCTAACAAAAATATAGCGGAAACAATTAAATGTTCTACCTATAACTGGCATGGAACCATAGCTCTCGCGTGAACATCTTAGGCATACGAGGATTTTGACCGAAAAAGTCATATGTCAGAAGCTATAAAAACCTCTCTATTAGTGGTCGTTAAAGAGTAAAATTAACAATTAAAAAGTATAGAGCG
>NW_020220191.1:2978-4232 GCF_003070985.1 Temnothorax curvispinosus | reverse complement strand
TTATTACATAAAATAATACATTGATACGGGTGAATAAGTATTTTTTTAATTATTCTTAAAAGTACACGCTTGAACATGACAGCATTCAACGTGAGGTTTTACGCATGCGCTTTTATTATGAAGAAAAATTTTACGAAATAATTTTACAATCAAACGATCATTGCGCTCGCAATTATCGCTAAACAGATTAAGAAACTGACAAAGATTATAGCCGCTACACATGTAATATAAAAATACACAACAGTATTGTCCGCAAGTTTGAGAGAGCGTTCCTTGTAGCGTCACGGTGTTCCATCGATGCGTAGTGGAATTTCGACGAAGGCGTAAGAGGAATCTGGAGTCCAAAGGTGGTAGTCCGTAGCTATCGAAATACGTTCCTGCTCTTTGCTCGTCGATGTAAAAAGCGACCCAATGTTGACCGGGCCGATCGTGATCGTCCGTGTTAGCGACGATGGCTGTCGATCTCGTCCACACCCTCGGCAGTCTGTCGGCAGGATATACACCCGCATATCTGACACTGAGATGATGCAGCGCATGTAAGATTTCTAGCGAGTTCATTTTTTACACAGCGAGGCGGTGATCGCACGAGAGGTATTATTTGTATAATTTCGGGGTTTACCTCTTTTGGAGTTGTCGCACTAGTGTTCTTGGATGGAGATGGATGTATCGGTTCGTTATTGAAGATGTATTCTTTTCTTACGCCCTCTACTGAATAATAAACTTTTGCTACTTTTTCTTCCTCTTTCTCTTCTGTCTCGTTATTTTTTTGCCACTGTTTTATTTTTATAGCGATGTCACCGTCGGTTTTTTCACCCTCGTCGTCGTCGTCGTCGTCGTCGTCGCTTGTGTCCAAATTTACGTGTGAGAGATTTATAGTATCGTAGGTCGAGCCGATGCTGCTGCTGCTGCTGCTGCTGCTGATGCATTCGCTGTTGTCTCGCAAGACTAACCAGCGTTTCAATTTGAAAGCGTTACGTAACGCACAAACAATTTTGTCCGTAGTCGAAACACGAAATCCGTGATGTGAGCAGCGTTGACTGTACTCTCGGGCCTCCGGTAAACTTTTGAACGGTGGAGAAATTTCTTCCAGATTATATATGTTTCTGGAAAGTAGATGACTCAAGTAACGAGCCTTTTCCACACCTCTGCAGTAGATGTAGCGCACTTGTCGCGTAATTTCTCGCAGATGTAACGTGAAACATTTGAGATTGGTTTCACCATCGAACCACTCGATTCCATGATAATTTCGCGAAA
>NW_020220191.1:0-2878 GCF_003070985.1 Temnothorax curvispinosus | reverse complement strand
GCGACAACTGCGACTTCTTTCGGAATAAACTTTCCGTTGACATCACGGAAACCTTGTATGTCGATGACCAGATCCATAGTTCAAAATGTACTCTCTATTTTTTCAAGCGAAGCGTCGACGTCCGTGTCTCGAGTGAAACTGAATCTCTCTCTCTTTTTGCAGGACTTTACGCAGGAAAATGTGATGGGTAAATAAGTAGTGGTGGCGGGGTAAAAATAAAGCATGTACCGTAAAGCTGAGAAATATTATTTGTCGACATTTGTCATTTAACCGGCAAAGTCGACGATGATTTGACGAGTGGAATCGATTTCTAGAACATTATCGAACTCGGCGTAAACGATACAATTAACGGTTGTGGTAAGTGCTTTTTCAAATCGCACTTCCAGTCGTAAACTGCCATGTTTCACAAGGTTCCAATGGCCGGCAAAATTGGCTGATAAGTCTGGTGTAAGATCAAAGGCGAAAAGTGTGAATCCTTCGGCGTAATCTTCTCTACTTATAGAATTACCCTCGTTCAAAAAGTGTATACCGGTTCCCGAAAAAAGAGTGTGATAAGCTTCGACGTAGAGTGGCTCGTCTTTCGAGAAGCTCGGCTGTAGCGGTCTACTGGGAATTTGTATACCGTCGGCGTATAGCGAAAAGAAATTTATACCGTAGTTTTTGAAATTAAACGGGTTTAATTTTCTATCGCCGTTGAACGCTCTGTTATCGACAAAACCGACTATTATCCGTTTCGGCAGTTGACCGAGTATTACATTGTCTAACGATTCTCCTACGAGACCCGCGTGAATGGTAAATGTTTTAACTTCGACTCTCGTAAGGGGATATTTGGCGGTAGTTTGGCTCAACATTTTCGCATGCGCGAGTAAAATGCCAGGACTTATTTTTGCTCTTCTCACTAGCAGACTGGCGTCTAAAATGCGTATTTTCGACGTCGAAGTATTTTCCATAAGGCAAAACAAATCCTTCGAACGAACGAGTCTCATTCTAACTTCCACACCGTTAATTAAAAATTTATCTTGATTGAAAACGTCGCAATGAAGATGACCCATGAGATCTAGCGCGTGTCCCTCGTGAATGTAACGAGCGCGTCTCACGAGAGCCGGATTTGGTGTTTCTGAATCTACGAGTGCGTCCATGAGTCCGGGGGTATCCATGTCCCACAGACAAGTGGTCAGATGGGAAGTTTTTGCGGGTGAAGAATAATTTAACAACGCCTCTATGTACGCGCGGTACGCGTAAGCGTTGTTTGGGGGTGAGACGAGCTTTTGATTGAAATATACGTCGATTTGATTGAACATGGAATGCAGTAAATGATTTACGGGGCCTACTTTGAACGCAATTCCCCCTGGTGTACTTGTTTCGTTGTCGCCACCGCCGCCTGCTAGGGGAGAAGTTTCTACGCGTATGCGAAGACTCAACATGGTGTGAGTGAGGTCCAGGTAGTCTTCCCCGTGACCGGGTATGACGAATTCTATAGGCGCGTCGTCCCCGAGGGAGGTTATGGGCTTGTAATAGATCCATTGCGAGCTCTCGATACTAGTTTGAGTGGGTGGCAATGAGAAGAAATCGAGTTCACTTTTTAAACACTCGTTCGAATGTGTGTGGAGAAAAGACATACTTATCCTCCTTCTCTATATACTCCTTGAATTCTTGGTTCGTGCGCGCGCGCGCGACGATTAAGAGAATATGTCGGATACGCTGCGTTCTTGACGCTAACTCGACGACGACGTTGTCTCGTAGCGGTGGTAGATGACTTTCTGTTTACAGCACGAGTATTCTTCTTCTTCGATGATTTTTTGATCGTTGTTCTCTTCTTTTTGCCCTTTGATGATTTTCTTTTGTCCGTTTGAGGACGACGACGTTTACGAACTGCGACGCGACTGTCGTGGATGCCGAGGGGAAACTGAAACGCTGAATTTTTTGCGGTTACTTTATACCCCGATCCCTTCATCAGGCTGCTTATCTTCTCCTGTGCTTTTCTTTTAAGATTTCCACTCGATTCCTTGAGGCGAGTTTTGAGCGCCTCCTTCAACGGCGTATTATTGTCGACATCTTTCATCACATTGATACCCGCGCGTAAAGCTTCTTTACCGACCGCACGCGCGCCTCTACTTAGGAAAGGCAGTACCTTTCTGAATAATCCGCCGAGAAAACTACCGATTCCATGACCTCGTTGATAGGGTGCTCCGACGAAAACTCGTGGAATTCCTCCGCCTCGTCCACTCTGGTAGTTTGAATCGTAATATTCGTAGTCCATGGTACTGAAATTAATTTTTATTCTTTTCGACGACGACACTCCGCCACGGTCTTACTGGAAACGTCTAAAGTGTAATGTCACCGTCAGCGTCCCGGATTCGAATGGTATATTTTTTCCGAGTTGATCTTTTATATCTATTTCAATCGTGCGGAAATTTGTTTTGCGTAATGGAATATAATGCAACGGAGAGAAATGTTTCACCTGATTCGTTCCGTAAGCCTCCACGTGATTATAGCGGTATGTCTCGACCGGCACTATTCGGAGAAGAGGAGTTTGCACGTCTCCTGTTACATAAGGCTCACAAATATCGCAATAAACGAACATTTTATCTGGAATACCGCGCTGCAAACTACAAGGTTCACGACTATAGAAAGCTGTTTCGCGTGTACCTTTACTTTCGTTAAAAAATCCAAGTTTAATATAATTTGCAGTAAACACTTTTTTGGAAATAGGATTAATTGCGTTGCGCCTGGCATATAATTCGCCATAGTATACGGGGTTATTGAGAAGAGCATGACCTAAACCGAGTATTTGTAGAAGAGTATCGGAAACGTTCATATAATGTATTAGTTCGCATTCGCTTGCGTTACAGTTAATGCTGATGAGGATTTTTCCTCC
>NW_020220190.1:0-2261 GCF_003070985.1 Temnothorax curvispinosus | reverse complement strand
CTGAAAGAGATATTTATAATGTTTTTAGTCTGCGAGCGAATAAAAACATTATAAATATCTCTTTCAGGTCAATATCTATATCAGAACGAGAAAAACGAAAAGCTCTTTCATAGGTTCCCAGTAATTCGAACGCGACGGGACGATCTCCGTTTGCTGGTGCTGCATGATTATATGTATGTGCATGTGCGCCCGACGCCGCGACGCGACGACGATCGACAGATGACGGCTTGCAGTGTTGCGCATAGTTAAATAAAATTTCTGGTCCTTCCCAATATATAGAAGCAAAACTGCATTACCACACATTTTCCTATAAATAAAATCTTTCTACTAGAAAAGGTTTTGTACATTTGTGAACGTAAACTTTCGGTGGGAAATCTGAATAAATGTTTCATAGATTCCGCATATTTCGAAATTTTTAAATACAGACTCAGATCGTAGCCTTCTTCTATTTTCTCGATTTTGGATTGTGAAATTGCGATAGAAAGTACATCTCCGAAAATTATCGTCGCTCGCGACAATGCTCCATCAATCGCCACCGTTCGATTCCTTGAGCATTCGCCCCGTGGCCCGTGCCGCGTTCCATCGTTCACAAAATCGCGACTTCGTTCGCGGAAAAAAAAGGATAATTTGTGACGAAGTTGCAACTTACATAGATCATAAAAGGATTTTCTCTTCTTCTTTGAAAAATAATCATGACGCGTGACGGTGTTCTTTGATCATAGTAGGTTCTTAAAAATTTAAATAAAACACAAATATTTGCCACATTATAACTAAATTATAAAAGCAAATAAGAATTTCTACGTACTTTATTATTTAATCATTAATCTTTCTATATTCTCGCTCATCGCTCCGAGAACGCTGAATTCTTATATTGATTTGTCTGTGTGGTTTTGTTTTAAAATCTCTCCTTTGCTGTCCGGCTCTCCGGAGAGCCTCTCTCACATCTATATGTTTGAAACTCGGAGCTTATCAATTTTCGAAATACATACAGGGGCACAATCGCGACCTAATGTTACTACATCTCAACAAAGGATCCGACGCATCAATGACGCTCCATCGCAGCCTTCTTTGATGTAATTCGCATTATAGAGGATTTCTGAGAGAATGCCGACGATCGTCTACTATGTAACGAGTCCTGCCAACTTTTAAACAACCTTCTCCTATACATAAAAACTGATAAAGGATGGCTATGAGTCAGACGCAGTTATCGGTGCGTAAAAAATCCAATTCACTGATTTATTCAACAGTGTATATATTCGTATTTCTCTTACGCACCGATAACTGCGTCTGACTGACATAGCCATCCTTTATCAGTTTTTATTTAATTTCGAGAGTCCAATATTTATTTTTTGATTGTTTCTCCTATACCTTTCTTTCACGCGCGATAGTTATTGTTGAGAATTTTAACCTCAATGTGTGCGCCGATCTTGTCGATTACTCTTATAAAAATAAATAAAACTCTAACGTATCTACTACAATCAATATTTTACAATAAGACTCACCCCCTTTCGATTTTGAAGAAATTTTATAGGTATATAGGTAGTGTACTTACTAAATGTATAGTCGAATGCCACAAAATGCGGAAACATCTAGTTTCCGAGATGTTAAATTTTTTATTATTTTTTAATTATTTAGCTTAATTAACATTTAGTTAAATTTTAATATGCTACCTTCTGATTTTGAACCAGAAACCACTTATGATTTTGATGAAATTGTATAGGTAGGTATAATAATTACTACCTTTTTGAAACCACAATAATTGACCTCTTTTTGCCATGTAAACAGGAAGCGGTGTGGAATGGACTTCGCTTTACGTGAAAAGTGGAACGATGTAAAACAATATTATTGAATAGCTGTTTTGCCCTCTAACCGGGGGCGGTATGGGATGAACCTCGCTTCGCGTGGAATTAATTTATCTGCGTAAAAAAGAGTCGCTATCAGCCATATACTCCACCTTGTTATTATAGTTAGAAGGAAGTGGAATATTTTGAAGTTAATCTTTGTAAACGTAAACCCGTACAGGAGCTGTTGGATATTTGGCGTGTAGTATAAGGTAATTCTTCTTTAATCGACGCAAACGAGGTAACGACCTCTGTCTTATATATTAATGAGCCGCGGAGTCTTAGAGAAGGGAGGTATTGAGCTGTCGTCTATCGCGTTCGAAAATATTTTTTATGAAATAATGGAAAAATATTGTTTAATTTATTCAAAGGGATGTTTGAAACGACTAAAGTTTAATAAGTCTTCGTTGAACTCTTCGC
>NW_020220189.1:0-11364 GCF_003070985.1 Temnothorax curvispinosus | reverse complement strand
GAGGGGGCTGACCAATCGGAAGGGAGACAGGTATGCTGCTCCCTACACACTCCCCCCCGAGTGTTAACGAAATAAATAATAAGTAATATTGCACTAAGCGAATGAGCTTAAGTGTTTGGCCAGGTGCTATTGTACGAGGTTAACAATGCCTTAACAAAAATATATTATACGCTTAAACGTAATTTGAGCCAACTTATATCTAACATTATATAGAATTCTGACTTACAATTAAATCACTTTGGTTTAGTGGACGGCGCAAATGTAACAGTCTTACGAGAGTAGGTCTTAAGCGCTGGGTTCGGATTTACATTCCGGTTGAGTATGTTCTCGGAGGTTGATGGGGGGTCGGCGGGGTCATCAGGGACAAAATATGCCGGCTTTAATAAATCGACGGACACGCTTTTTGTGTTTCCGTTGATATCAATATTAAATACGCGCTCCGAGATGCGTTGCACTACCTTGTGCGGACCGGTGTATGGACGCTCTAACGCCCTTTTAGCCATATTGCGTAAAAACACATGAGTACAATTATATAAATCTTTAAAATAAAAGGCGCGTTTTTTATGTTTGTGCGCGACGGGAACCGGCCGGACTTGGCGCATATATTCGCGAAACTCTTCAAGGAAATAATTAGGGTTAGGTGTAAAATCATCGGGAAAAAAGAATTCCCCGGGAAGTCGTAAAGTCGTCCCGAACATAAATTCGGCGGGAGACGCGTTTGTGTCAGCACGGACGTGCGACCGAAGTCCTAATAGAACGGTAGATAAGGTACGCGTCCAGCACGCATCGGCATGGCACATGATTGCGGCTTTAAGCACCCGATGCCAACGTTCAATCATGCCGTTCGACGCCGGGTGGTAGGCGGTTGTACGAATTCGTTCGCAACCGATTAATGAAAGTAACGCCTCGAAGAGGCGGGATTCGAATTGGGCTCCCTGATCCGTAGTTAGTAATCGAGGGGTTCCGTAACGGGAAATCCACGTGTCGTAAAATGCTCTAGCAACGGTTTGTGCAGAGATATCTTTAAGAGGAATTGCCTCGACCCAACGCGAAAATCTGTCGATCATAGTGAGACAATAAGAGTAACCCTCAGAAGGAGGTAATGGACCGATAATGTCAATATGCACTTGATCAAATCGCCCGTCAGGAGCAACAAAGTGCTCAGGAGTTAGTTTTACATGACGAGAGATTTTCGCTTGCTGACATTCGATACAATTTTTACACCATTTAGCGATATCGCGGTGCATGTCAGGCCAGACATAACGCTGTCGGATAGTGCGATCGGTAATTTTGCCACTCGGATGGGCTGGGTTATGGAACATTTGAAATACTTTAACGCGGAGACTATCGGGGACATATGGCCGAATAGCTTCGCCCGAGATTTCGCAATATACAGTTGTGTGATCTGGGCCCCACTGAATTTTCTTCAACTTTAAAGGATGATCGGGGGCGTTAGCAATCAACTTAAGTTGCTCGTCGTTCTTTTGTAGCTCGGCGAGCTCATTAAGATTAAATTCAACCGGCAAACGCAGGGAATCGATCCGCGAAAGCGAATCCGCAACAACATTTTGTGAACCAGCGACATGTTCAATATGAGTTGTGAACTGCGCGATATATGACAATTGGCGTAGTTGTCGCGGGGACGCCTTATCAGACCGTTGCATAAACGCATACATGAGCGGTTTATGGTCGGTCAAAATTTTAAACTCGCGTCCTTCTACAAAATGACGGAAGTAATTAACGGCTTCAAAAATTGCCGTGAGTTCTCGGTCGTAAGCGCTATACCGAGTTTGCGCAGGGGAGAACTTATGCGAAAAAAATGCTAGGGGCTCCCAAGTATCCCGTTTTTTCTGTTCAAGAACTGCCCCCATGGCGAAATCAGAGGCATCCGCGACTATACGGAGTTCCGCGCCAATATGGGGATGCACCAGCATTGCAGCGTTAGCAAGGCCGTTTTTGGTCTTTTCAAACGCTTCGATTAATTCGTCAGACCATACGATTACACGCTTATCGTTTTTACGCGAGTCGACTAGTAATGCATTTAGTGGTGCTTGAGCTTCTGCCGCGCGAGGGATGTTGCGACGGTAAAAATTTATCATGCCGAGGAAACGGCGTAGGTCGGCGATGGTTGTGGGTTTAGGAAATTTGGTAATCGCCTCAACTTTTTCTGGGATGGGGCTGATTCCTTTACCATTTATTATATACCCGAGAAACTTTAGTTCATGTGCGCCGAACACGCATTTTTCAACATTAAGGCGGAGGTGAAACTCTTTAAGCCTTTGGAATACAATGCGTAAATGTTTAGCATGCTCCTCTGGAGAAG
Organism: Temnothorax curvispinosus; assembly: GCF_003070985.1. Lineage (NCBI taxonomy): Eukaryota > Metazoa > Arthropoda > Insecta > Hymenoptera > Formicidae > Temnothorax > Temnothorax curvispinosus. The sequence continues at coordinate 9,041 of NW_020220189.1, read as the reverse complement.
AGGAAGCAATTAGGATATCATCCATATAAATGAAAACAAAATCTAGATCGCCTAAGGCGCGATTTATATAACGTTGAAAGGATTGACCGGCATTACGAAGGCCAAAGGTCATAAATAAGTATTCGAATAACCCGAAAGGAGTTATGATAGCTGTTTTCTCAATGTCCTCGGGGGCCATTGGAATTTGATTATAGGCTTTATATAAGTCGAGGGATGAAAAGATTGTTTTACCGTGTAGATTAACGGAGCAGTCATGCAGGTGGGGGGTGGGGTATCTATCAGGTCGCGTGATTGCATTTACACCGCGGTAATCGCCGCACACCCGCCAGGTGCCGTCTTTTTTACGGACTAAATGAATGGGACTGGCCCATGGACTGCTAGAAGGGCGGCAAATGCCTGCTTCGACTAAAGCTCTAATCTCGGCCTTTGCGGCCTTAAGTTTATCAGGAGGAAGGCGCCTAGCGCGCGAAGCGACTGGAGGGCCGGTGGTGATAATATGATGAAACACGTCACAATTGGACGGCGGGGCGAGGGGAAGGGCTCCTGTTATTTGTGGAAATTCCTTGAGTATTTGAGAAAACTCAGAAGAAGGTTTAATCGTATTAATCGAATGTATCGGGGCCGGTTTTTTAATTGCGAGGGTACATAATTTAGTAGTGGAGTCTATAAGACGTCGTCGTTTTAAATCTACTATTAACCCGTAGTGCGATAATAAGTCAGCGCCAATGATGGGGTACGGAACTGCGGCAATGCAAAAATTCCATCGAATTGGCCGTCTTAAACCGAGATCAAGCTCACGAAGAGATTCCCCGAACGTGTCGATACGCGTATCATTTGCTGCGAAGAGCTTTAATTCGGAAGGCCTTCCCTTGATCCTATCGATAGCGGGTACAAGAGAGATATCCGCGCCTGTATCGACAAGGAACATTTGGCCACTGGTACGATCACGGACGTGGAGACGGTTAGAAATTTGAAGGCCCTTGCCGACCGTCTCCGAACGGAAAGGCTGTTTTAGTTTTTTGGATCTTTCACAGAGCGGAAGTTGGATCGCGAACGCGAATTTAGCGTTTTTCTTGTATTTTCAATTTCTTTTTTAAATGAAGCTATCATATTATCCATTTTCTCCATTCTTTCGATGAGTTGTTGAATCTCAGTCTTTGCGGGAAGGGGGGGTGAATTTCCCCTGATTACAGCGGACGCGTAAGACTTGCCTCCGATATTGCTCTCAGCCATTCGGTCGGCGGTCTCGGCTAGACGGTTGAGGTCGGTAATTTCCATAGCTATCAGGATCGCGCGGTGATTGGGTGGTAGATGGTCCAAAAAAATTGATTTTATTACATCATCATCTAAGTTCCAGTTATTAAGACTGCGCAGTCGACTAAGAATTAACGAAGGTTTTCCGTCGGTCCCGACTTGTCCCGTTAAAAGTTTTCGCAATTTTGTTTCGACCGAAGGTGCATATGCCGCGATAATTCGAGCTTTAATCTGCTTATAAATATCCGTTGGGGAAGGGTCTAAAGCAATTATGTCCCTTACGAGTCCCCATACTTCGACATCGAATGCAGCGAGCACGGTATCGGCTTTAGTGAACTCTGCAGTGATCCTAGAATTTCTCATGAGAATCTCAGCCTGGATGAACCACAATTCTGGGTCAACTTGTGAAAACGGGGGAAGCTTGGGAACCCATAGGTTATCTATACACGGAATTAGAATATTATTATCAATCGCGTCCGAGGTGACTGTATCGGGGCCCTGAGCGTTTAGCTGGGCTTCCGCTGCCTCTGCGCGGTTTTGAAAAGCCGCGTCCGACATTGTTTTCAATTTATAGTAAGCTACTAGCAAAACGAGAGCGATAAACAGCATAAACAACATGAGCGTTAAATAATATAAGCGACATGGGCGTTAAACGATATAAACGATATAAACGACACAAGTGTTAAGAAATGACGGCGCGGGGCGGATTACTATCCTTCGTTTAATTACTGTAGTCTGGGTAGAATCCAAAGCCCCGGTGACGATGGGACCCAAGGCGCCGGAGACGTTGGCTTCACGCATTAAATGTCTCAACGACGACGGAATCCAAGGCGCCGGTGTCGTTGGCTTCACGCAATCAAATCGATGAGGCGACAGCGACGTTGTCCATCCGTGGCATCGGCGAAGAAAAGCCGGTCGCACACCATCAGGAGAAAGTGGTAACGGCGGCGGCGGAGAAGGGCCAGACGCACACCAGGGGATGGTCGTGGTAACAAGACGGCAAAACCGCTGTGGCCACCCGGGCGCCGGTGGGGTCTCACGTGTCCGCCTCGTGCCTCGTGCAAAAAGCGCGGCAAGAAAAATGGCCGCCCGAAAAATGTTTCGGCGCGGCAAGGCTGGCTGGCCGCAGCGTGGGCAACTAACAGCCAGGAACGCAGGCATAGGAATGTACCTTGCGGTTGCGGGTAATTCGATCCGCTACTTCTGCGTCCGTTCCTCGGGGAAAACTGGTCCACACGAGGATTTATCTCTGACTCGGGTTTCCGGTAGCAATTTGTGCAAGAACCGTTGCATGTTTTTCAGTCGGGGTCACCAATGTAGGTATTTGGTACCACAGGAGGTCGATTATGCCTCCGGGTGTCGGCCTACTACCGACGTCTTGACGAGAGGTATCGAGGAATAATTACACACTCGATTACTGGAGATAAAATAATACTTTATTACAGACCACGCAACAGCCACGAGAGTCAGTACAATTCTAACGGTCGTCGAGACTCAGTTCTGCCAACCTCGTAACTCTCCACTCTCTTGCTAGCGCAGGAGAGGGGGCTGACCAATCGGAAGGGAGACAGGTATGCTGCTCCCTACATCATGTGTGTTCCCGCGCGCGCGCTCTGCGCGGGCCGCGTCGTACCATGAGCATGGAAGAGTGTGTTGCGCTTGCGCGAGGAAGAAGCGTGCGAGCCTGCGACAACGAGCGGGCATTCGTTTCCGGGCGTTGGTCGAGTTAACAACGTGCTCGTGCTTGAGACGTACCGGTATTAGAATATTCGAGAAGAGCGAGTCGTAGTTTTTGGTAAAGACCGATTATCGTATATACAACGTGAGCTTGTATATCTGCTACATGGAGAGCAGATTTTTTCAGCGAGACATAGATTTGAAGAAGCATACGCCACGAGACTATACCGGCCCAGCGATCGACCACGCCATTATCTCTGTGTGCAACCGCACGAAGGACGATCTGCCATTACCGTATATTTACATACGTTGTATCTCACAAAGGAATAGCCGCTGTTGATAATTACCTAATTATCTAGATACAAGGAAGGCAATCGCCTTTAAGGTAACATATATCGTTCTCTGGAAAACACTGATCAATCACAAGTAGCGGTTAAACTCCCGTCTAACTTCAGAGAAAGATTAACTGGTCTAAATTACTACTTGATTCCAGAGTTCGACAAAGAAAGCAAGAGTCTACGACCTTTGTCCCCGCAGAAAGGTTCCGTGGCACTATATACAGGGTGTCCGAAAAATCGCCTACTCCACTTCGGGAGGTGATTCGGGACCCAAAAACAAGCAGAAAAGTTCATACAAACATAGGTTCGGAAATGAGCCGTTTCCGAGTTATAGCCACTTTTATGTTCAAAAATCGTAATTTAGAATCCGCTTGGCATTCCTTTTTCTTAATTATTTCTTAAATTAGAAATTTTTATTTTTAAATATTTTTAATTTTTTTAATTTTAATTTTTTTATTTTTTTTCAATTTTTCAATATTTGTAACGATTACATTATTTTTAAAAGAAATCAGTTGTTTTTACGGCTACTTGAAATCAGTTGTTTTCACGGCTATTCAAAATCAGTTGTTTTCACGGCTATTCAAAATCAGTTGGTTTTCACGGCTACTTGAAATCAGTTGTTTTCACGCCTATTCAAAATCAGTAAGTAAATCACGGCTTCTCAATGGCTACGTTTACACCCTGAAATTAGGCCGCGATCTGTACCTCAAATTCTACCTAAATTATTTAGCCCGCCTGCTGTAAACAGTTGATAGATGACCGGACCTGGCTTCAGATCAGGCCGCGTATTTTAGTGACCCGACCTGAAATCGGCCGTTATCATTTACGATGTAAACGCGCGATCAAGCGCGACGCGTCCTAAAATGACCTAAAAGCTTCATTTGCTTGTTCGGATTCGCTGCAATTCAGGGCGATCCCAAATACAATCCCGTCAATTTTTAGGTTTCTTTCGGTGTAAACGAATGATGACTAGACCTACTTCGGGTCACAATATAGGTCAGGCCGCGATCAGGTGGGTGTAAACGTAGCCAATAACACCTTACTTTTAGGTTTTATCTAATCTTTCCGTATTCATCAATGGATCGTTTAAGTTTTAATGAATTAGCTGATATGCATCTTATGTATGGTCTTGCTCAAAGTAATGCTGCCGAGGCAAGAAGATTATACATCCAGTCTTTTCCAAATCGAGATGTACCGGGAATAGCGTCTTTTCGAAATGTAGACAGAAACTTGAGAGAATTTGGTAATTGTAATTAAAAAAAATTGAAAATAAAAATTACAATTTTTGAACATAAAAGTGGCTATAACTCGGAAACGGGTCATTTCCAGACCTATGTTTGTATGAACTTTTTTGCTTGTTTTTGGATCCCGAATCACCTCTCGAAGTGGCGATTTTTCGGACACCCTGTATATCGGATACTTTGAGATGCAATATTCTGATCTGATCATATATAATCTTATATGACTATATCATTATTTCATATACAATTATATTATTTTTAGTTTAAATTATAAGGTATGTTTGCAAAATAATACGATTAATATATTTGTTTATAAGAACTATAATATATATTATATAACAGTCCTTTTCACGAATTATTACTGGTAATTTTACCGTTTACGAAAATATTTAATAAAAATTAATATGTCAATTAAAAAAATTAAGTATTTTATGCAAAATTAGAAAAAAAGAAAACTTAAAATAACATAAGTAATGAGAAGTGCCGTTTTCGGTCAAAGCGGATCTTGATGCTTAATAATATTTCACAATCAATTATTATTAAATACATGTTTCAGTTTTTTAAATTGGCACTGCGTATCAATATGGACTTTGTCGGATTTAAAACGCAATTGTGTAAACTGAAACTAGAAATAATATATTTCATATTAATTTGATATTGTCAAGTAAAATAATATACTAGAAGAATATTTATAACAGTTATACAAATTTATATGGATATAGATCCATTATACATAGAGTATATATTCTTATATAATTATCTTTAACCTTATCCTTATAAATATACTTTTACATGATCACACATGATAATATACTAGTATATAAAACCATATATGACTAAAAGTTACACTTAAAGAGGTTTGGCCATATAATATTGTTCAAGATTATATTTCTATTTCTTATAGGACTATATATAATTATACAGGGTAGGGAAAAAGTCTGGAAACGGTGAAATATCTCAAATACAAGACATTTTAAGAAAAAATGTTGTATATAAAAGTTGTAGGGCTTCAACAAATGCATCAAACGGTGGTACTTATTTGACTTTGAGCATAAGTATGGAGGAGCTTTCAAGGTCAACTTTAAAATTTTAAATGGAAACTCTTATTTTTTAATGCATATTCTTGTAGCTAATCTTGAGAACTTTTCAAAACACTTAATAAAGTATTTTTTTATTAAAAACTGTTGAAATTATAAGGATTGAAAGTTCTAGTATTTTGACATAAAATACAAAATCTTGTAAAACATTAAGTTTTCGGTAATGTTACCTTAACACTTTTATGCACAAAATAATAAGACAAATCAATTGGTATAAAAAAAGGCATATTTCCTTTAAAAAAAAAATATGTAATTTGCAACACGCATCTGTATACTTTTTCTTAAAAGCAACTTTATTATAATGTTTTGAAAAGCTCTCGATGTCAGCTATAAGAATATTAAATAAAAAATGGGGGTTTCCATTTAAAATTTTAAAGTTGACTTTGAAAGCTCCTTCATACTTATGCTCAAAGTCAAATAAGTACCACCGTTTGATGCATTTGTTGAAGCCCTACAACTTTTGTATAAAACATTCTTTCCTAAAATGTCTTGTTTTCAAGATATTTCACCGTTTTTAGATTTTCCCCACCCTGTATATTTACTACTTACTAATATAAACAAATAAGAGGTATTTTTTCCGAGTATATGTATAATTATATATGCTTATACAGGGTGTCCGGCCTACTCCACTTCGGGAGGTGATTCGGGACCCAAAAACAAGCAAAAAAGTTCATACAAACATAGGTCCGGAAATGAGCCGTTTCCGAGTTATAGCCACTTTTATATTCAAAAATCGTAATTTAGAATCTGCTTGGCATACCTCTTTCTTAATTATTTCTTAAATTAAAAATTTTTATTTTTAAATATTTTTAATTTTTTAATTTTTTTTCAATTTTTTAATATTTGTAAATACGATTCCATTATTTTTAAAAGAAATCAGTTGTTTTTACGGCTACTTGAAATCAGTTGTTTTCACGGCTACTTAAAATCAGTTGTTTTCACGGTTATTCAAAATCAGTTGTTTTTACGGCTACTTGAAATCAGTTACTTTTCACGCCTATTCAAAATCAGTAAGTAAATCACGGCTTTTCAATAAGTTTCAAATTATTATTTAACAACACCTTACTTTTAGGTTGTATCTAATATTTCCGTATTCATCAATGAATCGTTTAAGTTTTAATGAATTAGCTGATATGCATCTTATGTATGGTCTTGCTCAAAGTAATGCTGCCGAGGCAAGAAGATTATACATCCAGTTTTTTCCAAATCGAGATGTACCGGGAATAGCATCTTTTCGAAATGTAGACAGAAACTTGAGAGAATTTGGTAATTGTAATTAAAAAAAATTGAAAATAAAAATTTACAATTTCTGAACATAAAAGTGGCTATAACTCGGAAACGGCTCATTTCCGGACCTATGTTTGTATGAACTTTTTTGCTTGTTTTTGGGTCCCGAATCACCTCCCGAAGTGGAGTAGGTGATTTTTCGATCACTTATATGGCCATGTATAATTATATACTCTTATATATATATGGCAATATAATATTGTTTAAGATTATATTTTCCATTTCTTATAGGATCATATATAATCATGTATCTATTAATATAAACTTATATAAACTAATATGAATAAATAAGAGATTTTTTTCCCAGGATGTATCTCATAAAAAATGATGTATACATGTAAAACGGACATATAAAAGTTATGTACATATAATTGTAAATACGATCCAGACAATCCAAAAGATGGCAAAAATAAAAACAATTTTCAACGTTTGATGAATCTAATAAAATCTAAAATTAAAGATTTTTTTATCAATAAAAACTAAACTTAAATTAACAAAATTAATCAAAAATTAAAAAAGATCTGTTACCTCCTATACTTGATACGATTGATTTGTAAACTACTTTCATCTTTATTTAATAAATAAAGTCGTAAACCCATATAATGATCTATTAAATATTTTGATCAGTCAAATCCAACCATGCTGAAATTAAATAATAGCTGATCATCTTCATTGAGATGACTCCACATTGCTTGAACGTTGTCAGTGGAATAATTCCATTCATTGTTGCAAAATGGTTGAACCGCGTTGGAAAATTTGTCGACCTTCTTACATAACTTCCACATTCTGAAACACATATAGAACTATTATAATTTTTTACATCATAAAGATAGAATTTTATTTGGTCTTGATACAAACTGAGATATATAAGTAATAAAAGCAATATTTAAATCTACGTGATACCTTGGGTTACGATTCATACAGATGTTTATAGCATCTATAAGTATAGCCGGAAAAAAATGACCGAGCCAAACGCAAATTCTGTATGGTATTTTACGTTGAAAGTAAAATGCTAAGGGGAAATATATGGCATTATGTAGAGGGTACATCTTATTTATGTCAAAAAGTGTATGAGCATATTTATGCCACGTAGGTCCATCGACTGGTGACACAAAATTATAAATTAATGTATCCTTGCCTCTTCTATTATACAAGACAAATCCATTTAAACATAATTATGTTGTACATTAATTATACTTCTTTACACATCAGAGTCATTTATAATCATATGCTTCATATATGTGTGTGTGTGTGTGATTACGATGATACCTAATTGTAAGTAACTATAACGTATTTAGATACACATATCCGTCCGAATGTGTTTCATGTTTTTTAAAAATATCCCTCCCCCCACAAACTACAGTATTTTGGAATAACTTTATTATAGAATATTTACGATATTCTAGACAGTTATAAGTTATAAGAATACTAATTCTTTTACTTTTTCGGTCTATTAACTTTCATATTTAATTGTTATACCTCCATGATGTTAATTTGTTACAAGCATTAAGAAATAATTTTAATATACATATAATAAGTCATTAAAAATCATGTCTAAAAAATAATTTAAACAATTTATAAGGTTGACCCATTGTTATACCATTATTTGATGACAATGTTCAAAATAGTAGAAATAAAATTTCTTGTAAATTAGCTACGGAGATGAATATGTTGGTCAAATACCTGATCATACCTGAATTGATTAAAGACTTCCCATGAGCTAGCGATTAATGCATTTACTGTAAAATCAACGGGCACTATATCTGCTCTGAAATCAGGATTATAGTGATAAAATCTTGTAATTCCAAGTAGCGAAGGTACCATAAGGCCTACTGGCCCAAACATATTGTCTATCCACCCGACAAGTGGTTCATTGGCGCTAGAAAAAACTGAAAGAAATCTTAATTATTCCTTATTATGTAGATTCCCAAGAATCAATCTTATTGTTTGCTAAACGCGCGCGCGCGCACACACATCCGCGATTGTTTATTATTATTTTACAATTGTAGAATTTCACAGCACATAATTATGCAAAACAGTTGAAAATTATTAAATATAAATGTTACCTAATAAATTCTTTAGCAATAAAATTAGCTAGTTTTTATAATTGTTCTGTTACCTATTGCAGGTCGAAATATTCCTACTGG
>NW_020220188.1:14822-19513 GCF_003070985.1 Temnothorax curvispinosus | reverse complement strand
AGGTGAGCATGAAAGATAAATTTGAATGTCGTCAGCAAATATCATGTAAAGCACATAACGCAAAATTTCACATATGTCATTGATGAATAATATAAACAAGAGAGGGCCAAGTACGGAACCTTGCGGAACTCCAGATGAGGTAAATACCCAATCAGAGAGGTTCCCAGCATCGTCAATAACCGCTTGAGAACGGCCAGTTAAATACGAGAATATCCAGTTTAGGACTGCAACTGAAAAGCCAATTTCTTTAAGCTTGATAAGTAGCAGTAAGTGGGGAACAGTGTCAAACGCCTTGCTGAAATCAAAGAGAATCATAATAGTGATTAAACCTTCATCAATTCCCTGCTTGATGTCGTTGCAAACACGTAGAAGAGCTGACTGAGTATTATAACTCGAGCGATACGCAGACTGTCTGGGATTGAGGATGTCATGCTCGTGTAAATAGTCAAGTATTTGTGCAGCCACAATCTTCTCGAATACTTTAGACAGTTCTGGCAAGTTAGCAATCAGTCTAGTGTCAGACGGAGAAAGAGGTGTTCGAATTTTTGAGAGCGGACGAATATAAGCTCTCTTCCACTCAGACGGAAACACAGAAGAATGTAGAGATCGATTCAGCAAAGACGTCAAACATGACGAGATAATTGGCCAAGCAATACGCAAAACATACAAAGGAATACCATCGGCACCAGATGCATATAAATGAAGAGGCTTCTCAGAAATAGCCTCAAAAACAGAGCGAGGTGAGACAGAAGAGAAAACGAATTCAGGCCTATTAACAGGAGGGCTTACTAGAGCAATGGCCGAGATATAATCAGAATACATGCAAGGAGGCTGGGCATTAGAAACCGAAGCATAGTATAGGTTAAGCTGATTAGACGTAAAAAAATGTAACGGAGAAATAAGAGTCGATTTCGCAAGTCCCAGCCGAGCCAATTCCCGCCATAATTTAGCCGAATCAGTAATATTGATGAGTGAGTTTTAATGAAAATCACTCTTAGCACGCTTGATATCCGCATTCAGCTGGTTACGGAAAAGTCTGTAGGTCGCGTAGCCCAATAGAGAGCGGGAACGTTTAGCCTGTTTGTATAACTGATTGCGGACACGCATACGAGCCACCAATTCCGACGTAAGCCATCGTGCTGGAGGCCTTCTGACCACGAATGCCCTCAAGGGAGCAAACACATCAAGAGTCTGCAACAAATTGCGAGACAGCACGCTGCAGAAACCGTCAACATTAGTGTCAGACAGCTCGCCAGTCTCAGCCTGAACCACATCAGCAATAGATCTAAGATGTTCAACAAATTCAGAAGCATCAATGTCTTTGAAGTTTCGTCGAGACATGGAGCGTTGAGATACAAGACTAACATTAATTGATAAAGACAATTCCAAAATATCGTGACCAGCAATGAACGGGCACGAAGATTTCGTGAATGATGAAACTTTGTCTGCATCATCCACAGCCAAAACATCTAGCCATGAATCTGAGGTAGCCGTATGATAGGTAGGTTCAGAGTTGATAATATGCAAAGATAGACTGGACATAAGCGCACGCAGATAATTTGCTTCATAGCAATCAGAGGATAAATTACAATTTAGGTCTCCCTCTATGACTATATTTTTGTAAAGATGTGAGAATCCAGCTAGAGACTCAACAAAGTCATGCAAGAAGAGGCCTTTAGGTCTTCTGTAGATGGACGCAAATAACACTGATTGACTATCTGGGAAACGTAGTTCGATGAGCATGTACTCAGGTGAATTAATATAAAGATTGCTAGAGGTAGCTAGAATTTTGACTTGAAGTGACTTGTTAACATAACATGCTACACCCCCGCCCATCCGTCCCACTCTGTCATGCCGCAACAAAAAATAATTATCTAAGGCAACCAAATTGTCGGAGATATCTGCATGAAGCCAAGTTTCAGATACGGAAATAACATGGTAAGATTTGGTCATAAGGTGTAATCGGATGAATTCAATATGACCACGCAAAGAATTCGCATTAAATTGAGCTACTAGAAATTCAGTTGACCTAGAAACAGGGCGACAATGCATAACGGAAGACGATGAGCGATTAGCATGGGTGAGTCAGACAAGCTTATCAAGATCTGCGTGGGAATCGATCCGAATAACAGGCTTGCCATCGGAATGTCTAACATGAATGCGACCCCCCTTTACCCATACATAACGATATGACCGCTCCTTAGCGACGCGTTTAGTTTGTTGCAGCAATTCGTAGCTGTCCTTAGAGAGCATCTCATTAATATATACAAAACTTTTTGAGTCGTTACCACAAATCTCACCCTGCCTGATTGTGCCTTTGGTTCGCTTTTTCGAGATAATCAGATCACGAACAGTACTAGAGGTTACAGTAATGATTAGTGAGTTACCAGTTGCGGCATTAGTTTGAGAAGACGAAGAACCAGGGGGAGACTTGCGAACGGCTCTCACATTAAGAACATGAGGTGAGATGCTAGAAGCGTCAAGCACCGCAAGCATATTCAGAGCAGCCACCGACGGACCAACAGAGAGCGGTTCCGGCAGCCCAGACACGATGATCTCGTTATCGTTGCAATCCTGCCGACCCAAGTGAGTCGCTTTTAAATCCTGTAGTTCCCTCTTAAGAGCCGCGTTCTCCAGTTCCAACGAGGAAATGCGCTGAGTATTACTAGCTACGGTTTCGGATAAGCTATTAATCTGATCGAGCTTACTATTAATTACATCGTTTGTACGTTGCTGACTCTCAATGAAGGCTGAAATTCTAAGATCGGACCTTGTAATGTCATCATTGATTCTCTGCTGATTGTCGATGAACGCAGAGATCTTAGAGTCAGACTGCTTCATCTGCTCGATCAGACTTAACAAAAGCTCATCTGTCGCAGGCAATGGGGCTGATGAGGTCGACTGAGTACGCGAGTCAGTTAAAGAGGCCATATTATCAAACTCGAAAGAAAGTGCGGTATTATCAGTTGTTGGTGTAACAGGGGGTAAAGCCAATGACGATAAAAGAGATACACAACACGATTCAGCGTACCTTGACACTGAATACGCCCTAATACACCCAGGATGAAACACCCTACTGCACCCGCTGCACTCAATCGACCTGTTCGCTATTGATTTCTTACATTTGCAACACGTAGGCTGCATGTGTGCTTAGCTTAACTGACCCCAACACGAAAACACACGCAAAAACTATATATACACGCAAAAACTATATATACAAAGTTCATCAAGATGCAAGCAACGCCGCAAGAGTCAATCAGATGAGAGCCCAGATGAGCGCGTGCAGACACTCCGCGTACACTTTGCCGACCTGACAGTAATGTCAACGCTCGAGATCGATCAATCGCACGCAGGTCAGCCAATCAGATCACAGCAACACCGCACAGGTCAGCCAACAGGATGATCGAACTCACGTAGATCGCTAAAAGTACCACTCCAACGGCATGCACACTTCGGAAATAAAGTGTAGAAAGAGCAGGTCAGATAGTCGGCACATGCGCAACAGGGGTCGACGTCCTTCAAGAATAATTCTCAGAATTTAGGTTACGATCATGAGAAATATTCGTCACTCAAATGCCAATAATCAGGCGATAGCAGAGAGGAGATATGAATAGCTCGTGACAAGCAGCAAGAAAAACATGCTCACACCTGTAACAAAGGAGCCCAAAGGCAGCTTACGGCAGAGATATGTCGATTCAAAGCAGGAGCAACACAACAGACATGCACGCTGTACTCACCAGAGAGAGAGAGAGAGAGAGAGAGAGAGAGAGAGAGAGAGAGAGACTATTTGCGTGTCTGATTACATATGTCCTCCGGGGCGAAGCCCGGGTAACCAGCTAGTCTTAAAATGTTCCTTAATTTATGTACTTTCAAAATATGCACAATGAGATTTCCGTGCTCATCCCCTTCAGCCGGCCAGAACGTTAGCACCCCATACGTACAAGAGTAAAGTACCAGTTAAAATATAGATAGCAAATTGGTTCTAGTCTTAAAAAGTTCTTTAATTTATGTGCTTTCAAAATATCCACAATGAGATTTCCATGCTCATCCCCTTCAGCCGACCAGAACGTTAGCACCCCATACGTACAAGAGTAAAGTACCAGTTAAAATACAGATAGCAAATTGGTTCTAGTCTTAAAATGTTCCTCAATTTATATGCTTTTAAAATGTACAGAATAAGATTTTTGTGCTCATCTCTTTCGTCCAACAAACTTTTCTGAAAGTGAGCACCACTATACTTACAAGTGTAAAGTGCTTACTAACATAACAATTTGTTTCCAGCCTATTGATTATAAGCTGAAAATGTTTTATGAGCTTGTGGAATATGTATAATAAAATTTTAATATACATGACATAAAACATTTTCTGCTTATAATCAATAGGCTGGAAACAAAAATTGTTATGTTAGTAAGCACCTTACACTTGTAAGTATAGTGGTGCTCACTTTCAGGAAGGTTTGTCGGACGAAAGAGATGAGCACAAAAATCTTATTTTGTACATTTTAAAAGCATATAAATTGAGGAACATTTTAAGACTAGAACCAATTCGCTATCTATATTTTAACTGGTACTTTACTCTTGTACGTATGGGATGCTAATGTTCTGGCCGGCTGAAGGGGATGAGCACGGAAATCTCATTGTGGATATTTTGAAAGCACATAAATTAAGGAACATTTTAAGACTAGAACCAAT
>NW_020220188.1:0-14722 GCF_003070985.1 Temnothorax curvispinosus | reverse complement strand
GCTATCTATATTTTAACTGGTACTTTACTCTTGTACGTATGGGGTGCTAACGTTCTGACCAGCTGAAGGGGATGAGCACGGAAATCTCATTGTGCACATTTTGAAAGCACATAAATTAAGGAACATTTTAAGACTAGAACCAATTCGCTATCTATATTTTAACTGGTACTTTACTCTTGTACGTATGGGGTGCTAACGTTCTGGCCGGCTGAAGGGGATGAGCACGGAAATCTCATTGTGCATATTTTGAAAGTACATAAATTAAGGAACATTTTAAGACTAGAACCAATTCGCTATCTATATTTTAACTGGTACTTTACCCTTGTACGTATGGGGTGCTAACGTTCTGGCCGGCTGAAGGGGATGAGCACGGAAATCTCATTGTGGATATTTTGAAAGCACATAAATTAAGGAACATTTTAAGACTAGAACCAATTCGCTATCTAGATTTTAACTGGTACTTTACTCTTGTACGTATGGGGTGCTAACGTTCTGGTTGGCTCAAGGGGATGAGCACGGAAATCTCATTGTGCATATTTCGAGAACACATTAATCGAAAAACATTTTAAGACAATAATTATTTCGCTTTCTGTATTTTAACTGATACTTTAACCTTATATTAGTAGTATGTAGATCTTTTTGTGCGTATATTTTTTAAACTATTATAGATAGACTAATTTTGTTTAAGGCATTTAAAAGCACATAAAGAGCACATAATTCTAGCATATTGAGTTTTTTATTTTATATGTAATTTTAATGAGGGGGGTGCTAGCTTACGTTAAACCAGCACCCCCACTTTCAATTGCGATTTCCCGCAAAACTGCTCGAGCACAAAAATCGCGAATAGAGCACATAATTAGCACATAAAGAGCACTTAATTTCTACATATGTGTTATTCCGTTTTTTTGTGGGGGGGGGTGCTAACTTAACGGACATGTATATGCGTAGCATAGGGAACGCGAATCCGAGTGAGATGCGAGTATTATACAATCTGAAGAAGAGAAAGAGAGAGTCACATATATCATAGTAACTGTTAGACGAAGAGAGCAATATCTTTTATACTTTAGACATGCTAATAATGACTTTAATTGTACTATTAAACTATTCTACTGTATGTAAAGCATGTCTAAAAAAACTTAAATAATATTCAACGTATATTTGCACATTTTAAATTAAAATATTAAAGATTTCTTATATTTCTTTATGATAAAAGTCATATTGAGATTTTATAATGAAAGAAGATATCGCTCTCAATACAAATCGTTGTTAAAACAGAGAATAGAAATGGAATTCAGATGAGTCACCTGTATGACTCATTCGAGTGAAACTAGTCCTCGCATAGACTATATATGGACATGTCGAAGCAGAGTGCAACGCATGACCATATAAAGTAATGAATTTCAAGACACCACCCTATGACTCATTGCTGGCAAGCTAGCCACACCACTAGAAGTAGACTCACATCCGCTAGACAACGCCTTATGACTCATTGTAACGAGGTGCGGTTACCTCCCACTACCGTTTCCAAAATTGTATAAAAGCGGAATCTTTCACCCTCTCGACGGAGAGTGTGGAACGAGCCAGGAAAGGTCACATATCTTATACTTGTTCCATCCTCCCATATAAGCCACTTGTATCGTAAAAGTTCTACAATAAATACCATACTCTTTTATATCAAAAGAAAGATAAAGATTATTGAATACCTACCTTCGACGGATCCAAGAAGCCATAATCTACATTGCCGACCAACAGCTAATTATCCTGGGGTTTTACCTCCTTAACTGCAAGAAGAAGAACCCATCAACGGAGACATTCTGCCGGATCGAGCCACCTCGCATCATCCAGGACGTCACAACTTCCAATCTCACCGCCTCTTTTCAACTTCCTTCGCACCCTCCTTCAATCCTGCACCTCCGCCCTTCCACACAGCTCTGTTTTCGACCCTATTTCCACCTTTCCGAACTTTCCACCTGCTTCCCCGCCGAGGGTAACGGGGGAATCCTATTATGTTGTAGTATATAGTATATATTGTATGAGAAAATATGCACAAATGGAAATTATTAAGCATACGGCGCAACTGAACAGAAATAACGCAACACCTACCTACAGTCCGACGCCTATATCACATATCATCTCGTCTTGCCAAAAATCTAATAATGGTATTATAATAGAAATACACATGGATATATTTGGCATTTGACGCTCTTAAATTTGCGTTGGAAAAATTGTTATATTTGGCAAAAATAATATGTGGGGGTGGGGTTAAATTAAAAAATGTGACAAATTTGAAAAATCTGATTACGCTATTGTAAAGAGCACAAAAAGTAATGAACATTTCGTACAAATGTTTTGTCATTACGCCTTATATTTTCGAAGATATTCGTTAAAAACTATAAAATTCGTTATTTTCAAGGGGTTGTTTCAACCCCTAAACGTCGAGATAAGCAGCAAAAAAACCCCGTGTCTAATGTTTTTTTATGCTCGACAACATAGCCAAAGCGCATCCAAATCGGTTGTTATTTTTTAGGGGTTGTTTCAACCCCTAAACGTCGAGATACGCCGCAAAAAAATACGAGTCTACTATTTTTTTTATGCTCAACAACATATCCAAAGCGCATCCAAATCGGGTAAGGACACTTCCGACCGTTCCCTTGTAAGTCTCAGCTAAAAACATTATTATTCATAATTTTAACGTCATTTAACATTTACTTCAACACATACATTTATTAAACAATACTGATATTGATTATGCTGCGCGTATAATTATACAATATATATTTTATTTTCATTTATAACAAATATATTTTATTTTTTTTATATTATACATATAATTTGATTTATATTATTTATATTTTACTTATATTACACATATAATTTATGACGCGTAATTTAATAATATTCAGTTTTATTTTTGCATAATTTTAATAATTTTGTATTGTTTATGTACTTTTCAATAACTTAATATGTAATTTCTAAACAAAAATTTTAAAACATAAATATGTAATTCTTATTGTTATATTTAAAATTTTTGTATGGATTTAATATATATTTAATATGGATTTAATAAAATTTTCTCTGAAAGCATGAATTGTAATTCTGGTCGAAATAAGGCCTTTTTATCAAGGCTGAAAAACTTTCCTTATAAGGGCCCGAAAAATTTTCCTTATAAGGGCCCGAAAAATTTTCCTTATAAGGGCCCGAAAAACTTTCCTTATAAGGGCCCAAAAAACTTTCCTTATAAGGACTTGAAAAACTTTCCTTATAAGGACCCGAAAAATTTTCCTCATAAGGGCCCAAAAAACTTTCTTCATAAGGACCTTGTAAACAATTTGTTACATGCCACATAAGGGCCTTATCATTTGCCCTACAAGGCCCTTATTTATATTAAGGCCAACTAGTTGGGCCCTTATTAGAGCCCTATGAACATTTCTACACGGGTTCTTACGGTTATGAAAAAATGAGACGCACAGAAGGTTATTTAAGGACGCAAAGTTATATATAATACTGCTAGGAATAAAAGAAAAATAACAAGTACAATGCGCGTACATACAAACTTTCCTTTATTACTACTACTGCTATTTACATTTATTTCTTATTTACATTTATTTTTATTCAAAAGCTACCATATGCTATTTACATTTATTTTATATTTTTATTTATTTTTATTCAATAGCTACAATATGCTACTAACATTCATTTTTTAGTTACATTTACTTTTATTCAAAAGCTACCTTATGCTATTAACATTTATTTTTTATTTACTTTTATTTTTCTTCAAAGGCACAGATTACTTGTCTTATCTCTATAGTAGGTGCATGTGCGTAATCGGCGAGGCTGAACCGGATCTAGCTTAATAACCCTACCGTTTCGTTCATTAAATTTGAACGTCAAAATTTTATTGTATTTTACAGGTTGCCGTTTTACAGGTTTTACATTTAATTTCGCACTCCGGAGCCTGCGTCTCCGTTCGTCCATAGCTATCGTTTGCCATGCTTCAGACACCGTTGAAACCGACCGGAGAGACCGATTGTCCAACATGCCAAAAATCATATTGGATATTTCAAGAGGCAGCTGTTTAATTATATCCATTTTCTTTTGTATAGATACATCAAAATATGAAATAATTCTCCTAAAGGGTTCCATTGCTCGTGATCTGTGATTTATAGCCTTCCACACTCAGAGAAAAGATCATTGTCATGGCAACTATAAGGTGACAACTAAGCAAGTTGTATTCATAGAATTATTTTATATAGTTAAATGAACTATTTTATAGTTATTGCAACTAAATTAATGGTTAAGAGAACTAATTTAATGGTTAAGAGAAATAATATATAATTGTTGCACAAACTTTATTGGAGGAATAACATGGACTATGTCATTATAATTCCGCGAACTGTTTAATAATTAGTGCAACTAAAGAAGTGGTTAAGAAAATTAATATATAATTGTTGTACAAACTTCATGGGAGGAATAACATGGACTATGTAATTTTAATTCCATGAACTGTTTAATAATTAGTGCAACTAAAGTAAGTGGTTAAGAAAACTAATAAATGTGAACAAATAATACATCAATTTTTTTTTATGGATTATAGAAATCAAAATACTATAGTGACTTATTGAAATATATAAATATTGTCAGACTTATTAAATAACATGATTAATGTAACTATATTTATAACGTTATAGTTGTTGTTTTTATAACATTATTACGCACACTATATTTTTATGGTCATTATTATGAAGACATTTAGTTGACTGAAATATGAGAGTCACGATACCATCAGAAATATATGACTATAGTCGGCATAGGCATAGCCGACCGTGGGCATAGCTACGGGCTGCGGCATAGTTACGTCATAGCTGAAGAGAGAATGAGACAGCAGATCGTATGTCTGTCCTATTCTTTTCGCTCGAAGCTTGCCGTGACGCGCCGAGCATACACGGTCTTCGTTTGTTTGTTCTTCAACTATTGCAAACAGCTACACTGAGAGAAAAAATAGTTGGAGTAACTATAATTTCATCCCATAAAAATATAGTTATCTGAACCAATATTTGTAAAATATTCTAATTGTATTGACTATTAAAAATGGTTACTTTCTCTCATCATTTTATATTTACAATCCTACTATATTTTTACTTAAAATGATTATAATTTATGGTAAAAATTTTACGTGGGTTAGTTATACTATGTCTATATTGTTATTATAACCAACATTATGGTAACATTTACTATAAATATGATAAGTCTAACTATAATTATTTTACTATGTCATTATGGTTCTAAATACCGAGTACATAATCACGACAATATCAGTGTACATTTGCTGGTCGCAAGTCGCAACAGTCTCAGTGCTTGAATGCAGTGGAAAGAAGAAGAACATTATCGCATTGTTGCGTTTATTAGTAAAAGGTAATTATTATAAGCTCTTTTCATGCTTTAAGGAGGTTGGTTGCGTCCCGCTGCGGGGCAGGCGGCGCGGCAGGGGGAAAGCAAGGTGTTCGCGATCGAATAAAAACCAGCGTCGACAAATCTATACCGCGAATCTAAGAAAATCGCTATTTCGAAATAATTTCGGGTTTTTCTGCCTTTCAGTGTAAAGTCGGCTAAATTCTATGTTAAAAAGAGACTCGTTCGCAGAAATATCTGTATATTTCCAGGTACACTTGAAGGGCAGAAAAACAGCGTTTCATTGTTGCCTATATTGACTCGCTCCTTTGTCTCGGGGACTTGGTGCGCGAGGCATACCCCGGGGCAAAGCGAGCAAACAATATTTCAAAACAGCTGATCGGTGGCCGGCCTCGAGTTCAGCGTGACGTGCGTCAATACGAATTTCTCGAGACGCCGACAGCTGATTGGCTCAGCTGAATTTTCGGCTCGTTACCGGGGGTCCGGAGGATTCGAGAAAATTCGGAAGTCGTGGTGATAAAACCTCGGACCTTCGCGCACGAGCTCGCAATCGACGAAAGTTTCTCGGAAAACGCGTATAGAAATTCAAGTCACTCGAGTATACGTTGCTTGCGATTATCGTGTGCTTATTTTCACGCGCGGGAATAGCCGTCGTTCGCGAAATCTTATGTCCGTAACTCGCGGCATAGCGACTCTGTACATAATTGTATATAATGTACATTATTGTATTATAGACATTTTTCTACTAAATAAGACTGGAACATTCAATTCTAAATTCCTTCCGACCCGCGACTCCTTCGACCATTCGCGCACACAAGGTTATTATCCCCAAATACGTTATTATCCACGTTGAAATGTGGCAATAATACTTATAATGTGGTTCTGTTTTATTTTTACAATTTCTTGATAACTATAAAGACAAATCATTTCAGTCTTCGAGAAAGTTCTTCCTAAATATGTAAAGAATAATTTGCATCTATTTTCATTAAATTCTTATCATTTTTAATATACTTTCGACAGTTACATTACAGGTTAGATAACATTTTTGCTGTGTCGCCCGTGTATAAGATAGAGACAAGAGTATAACTTCAATAATTAATTACTCGACAATCATGCAGACAATTGTCATCAACTTTGACATGGACGACAGATTCTCATAAACGAATATCCTCCATAAATATGAACTAATTCTTATCAAATTGATTTGAGCAATCACCCTCCTTAAATAAATTGTGATTTATGGGTCGATTTCACCATCTCCGATTAACTATAACCTTCAATTAAACTCACTCTTCGTATCTTTCTCAGGGGGGCAGTTAGAAAGAACTGAAGAGTGAGTTTAATCGAAGGTTACAGTTAATCGACGTTGGTGAAACTGGTCTTATGTGATAGTTTTTTTTAATAATTCAACAATTTCTTCAAAAATTGCAACCGTTATATTTATGAAATAACATAAATACTTCGAAAAAATCGATGCATTATGGAACAAATTTTGGTTCTTAAAAATTCTTGAATTAAGTAAATTAGAATTAAAATAATCCTTAATTGAAATAATTCTCTGTGCTAATAATTTCAAAAATTGTCTAATTTGTTACGATTCCTTGAGATTTAGTTTCTTCGAATTAATTAATTTTTTGCTATGCAACACAGGTGCTGTGTGGAAAGTAGTGCAAGTAGATTAAAAGCTACTAACAATTACAGGGTGATTAAAAGTTATATAAATAAACAAAATAACAACGCCTAATGATGATAATAATACTGCGGACCTTCAACGTCTAACATTCTATTCAAAATATATCTGTCGACACCAGTGATGAAGATAATTTTGTTCGTGACAAATTGAAAGAATGGAATCTTGAAAACTATATTAAAATATTTACCAGTAAATGTGTGTATATAATTCCGTTTATTTATATTTAATTAAAACGTTATTTGTGCTCTATTTTGCAAAAATTATTTTTAATTATCTGCTGTTAATTTCTTTCTGGTAAATATTTTTTAATAAATGTTATTAATTTGTTTATAAAATTATTTTATTAATTTTTTTTATAAAAATTAATAAAATAGTACTAAATACTAAATACAAAAATTATAAAAATAATGTTTTCCTCTGTTTCATCTGTTGCGTACTTTATACATTATTTTGAATTATACATTAAGTTTTATTTCTATTTTTATAGGTCATAAAATAAATAAGTCAAATTTTATGCTTATTCCAAATAAAGTAATAAACGAAAAATTAATTCAACCACTGGGGGATTATTATACGTTTATCACGTATAGAGACAAATTAAAACAATCGGTGAGCATCACATTCTGTAATGATGATTACTTCAACAAAATAAATTTTAAAAATTTGTACTTTAATATTAAACTATATACAAATAAATTAACTTTATTTCATGTAAAATAAACTAAAAAATACAGCACAGTATACCATGAAAAACTGACTTTTTAAATGTTATTTAAATGCATGGAAAAAATTGCTATTTAAATCTTTATAAATTTATATAAGAAAAATGATCATCCTTGAATAATTTATGTGAATTAATTAACCCTTTCAGTCCCATAATTAAGAGAATAACCAAATATCTACAAAACGCATTGAGTATATGGTTTTCGGGATCACTGATTACGAATCTGAAATCAGATTTTTCAAATTCAAAATGGCGGATCCAATATGGCGGGCGAATTTGTAAAAATCAACCGGATTCTCTTGAAACTTGTTACTCGGGGGTTTTCGGGGTCGCTAATTAGGAATCTGAAATCAGATTTTCAAAATTCAAAATGGCGGATCCAATATGGCAGACAATATAGTAAAAATCAACCGGATTGATTTTTTAAAATTTGTCCGCCATATTGGATTTGCTATTTTGAATTACTTGTAGTATTGATAAATATTTTGAAAAATATCCACAATTACGCCCACCACTTGGAGTACAATTGATTGAATTGGATTATAAATTATTAAATTTATCCGAAATAAATATTTTACATGAAAAATGGCCTATACTGCATCCCAAAAAACTTAAATTGGCTAAACAACGTAAATGTATAGTGTCACTTCTTGAAAACTATGAAAACGTACCATCTGAAGTATTAGCTTGGCGAGTTCTTTCATATTTATTTAAACCTGTATTTGTGAAAACAGGTAAAAAAAGAGTCCACGGAAACCATCATATCATGAACAATCTAACGGATTCATTACTTGGATAAATGTAAGTTTAAAATTTTATATTTATTGAGTTTGCATAATTTTTTGGTTGATTTTCCAATTTTTGATATCTTATCTACAGGTTATCACTAATTTTGAGATGACACTTCAAAAACGTCGGGAATTGATGAAAAAATATAATTTGACTTTTCAACCCTTTATTATTGCCGTAGGACCTTTGGAGAAATTAGAAGTTGTCTACGTTATCATTAATGATGAAAAATATGCATTTCAAGATGTCACACATAGTGTAGATTTCTGTTTTTAGTCGTTCTATGCTCTAAGAGCAGAATATCCTGTATCATGTAAACAAATATCCAAACAGAAATCTACGGCTTGAAACATACGCATACGAACTATCAAAGTGTCCAAAGAGTAAGTGGTGACTTAGCAAATTTATCGACAGAATATGCAAGCGAAACTGAAGATTGAATTATTTTACAAGAGAATTGATTGATATAATAAAAGATTGATATAATAAGTAATTTTCTTGAAGTAAATCAAGTTATTTATTTACTAAAATAAGAAATTTTAAAACTGTTTGTTATTTTTTTATATTATAAAATAGTTATTTCTTAGATTTTTCATTTAACCTGTGAAATTGATAAAAAGCTATTATTTTTCTGATATAAAAAAGTAAAGCATATAGAATTTTTGTTTTCATATTATTTTGATTTTTCTTTATTTTTGTATATTTTTATTTATTAGTTAGTTTTAGTAAATAGTAAGTATATATTTAAAAATAGTAAATTAAAATGGAAGTCCGTTGTATGATATGTTCTAAAATAATGAAAGGTAACTTGATAAAGTATCATATGCAGCATGTGCATAAAGTACCTGTCACTACTTATACTCGTGCTGTAAGTTTATGCAGTCGGACGTTTAATACTACAAATTCTCTTCGAAATTATTTTAGAAACTGTCACAATAAATCAGTAGTAGAAGAGAGTAAAAATATAAACTACGATTTTATTCCAATAATTGATCCAATTGATCATACTACATCTGATGAGACTGAACAATTTATGATTGTTGAGGAAAATGTTTTACAAAATGAAGAAGAAAATATGATTGTTGAGGAAAATATTTTACAAAATAAAGAAGAAAATATAACTGAAAGAAATAAGACATTATTTTTTAAAACTGCTTCGAAAACTGCGATTTCTCTTTATGGAGATGCTACTAAGTCGCAATCAGGCTGAGCAAATAATAGCGTTATTTAATGATGTATTAAACAATAATTTTATAAATTCTCTAAAAAAAAATAATTATAAAATCTGTTCATAATTCTGCCGTAGACAAAATCCAAGAGCCATTTAATAATCTTCAATCAAGTTTTTTTCAAATAGATACCGAATATAAATGTTTTAAAAAATAACAAAAACGGCATTACCTTATAAACCCAAAAAATGTGATTTTTGGTTACCGAGAAAAATCAAATTCAAATGTTATTAACCAAATTAAACCAAATTTTTCTACTTTTATTTTTATATCAAGATGATTTTGAGTGTGGAAATCCGTTAGGTTCACATGCAACTATTTATAAGATGTCTGGATTGTATATTTCTTTACTTTGTTTACCTCCGGAATTTAAATCAAAATTAGACAATATATTTCTTTTTCAAATTACGCATTCTAGTGATGTCAATGTATATATATGTCTTTATTTCAGCTATACCCCAAGAAAGGACTTGGTTTACAATTCCACTTAACTCACACATCCATCCACGCATCAAACAACATTCTTCTTTACAAACAAACCGCAATACATTATGATTTACATTATTTACAATCGTTATCTTTTTTGTAGCATTCCTCTCTCCTTTTCCATAATCTATTTAGCACCTTTCCTTTTTTTATTCTAAATTTGTCATCGCATATATTCTCTAATTGTTCTCCGTTATTCCTACCTAAATTCTCAAACCACATACTTGTGATTTTGCATTCGCTTATATAATGCTCTAAATTGTCCCTACTTGTCTTACAGAATCTACACTTCGTATCTTCTTCGTCAAGTCAGTATTTATTTGTGTCCTTAAAATTACCGCATTTTAATTTTACCATCGTTCTAATCTCGTCTCCTGTTTTCACTTTATCCAAGTTCGCTTTTAATAAATAACTCGGCGTTTTGTTCGTCACCTCTATATCTTTGTACCTTGTATTATACCTTGCCTCTACTATTTTACTGTTTATTATTTGCCCTTGAATATCCTGTTCCCTTATTCTTACTAAACCTTCAGTATTTTTACCTACATTATTTAATTCTTTTATTACTTCAAAACTCCAACCATTGCTATTATAAAACCTTTCCCGCTCCAAATTATATAAATCCTTTTTCTTTTTATCCCTTGTGTCCTTTTCATCCCAACATGCCTTTACTAAACTTCCATCTTTTTTCCCTCTGCTTCTTTTCTCGAACCTCATGGCTCTTATACCCCAACAGATTTTAAGTTTCTCTAATCCTAGTTCCTTTAGTATTACATACCTCGGTGTGCAAAAATCTAGTCTAAATATCCATCTTACATAATCTAATATAACTTTTTCCAACTCCTTTTTTTTCACTCCACCCCCATATCTCTGCTCCGTATTCCATCACACTTTTCACTAGGTATTTAAAAAGCGTCCATCTCCTACTAAAATCATCTTTACATACTCTTTCTCCTAAGCTCCAGACCCTATTTGCAGCGATCCTTCCTTTTTTTCAGCTCTTTTATATGATCGACATAATTACCTTTCTTATTAAACGTGAAACCCAGATATTTAAACCTATCTACTTCCTCTGTTATTTTTTCGTCCCATTTTCATGTCATTCTGCCTTTTTTACCTTTATTATTAAATACTAGCACTTTAGTTTTTTCTGTATTTAATTCTAGCTTCCTATCTTTTAAGAATCTTTTTAACATGCTCATCATATCTAGTAAAGCCTCTCTATTTTTCGCTACCAAAACCATATTATCCACGTATGCTAATGACCATACTCTCACTCCTCCAAGCTCCACTCCTTTTATACCACGCTTTTCTAAAACTTTATCGATGTCCGCGTTGTATAAATTGAACAGAGCGGGACTCATCACACAGCCCTGCCTTACACCTTTCTTCGTCTTGAAGTACTTTGTGAATCCATCCCTCGTCCTTATTGTCACCTCCGTCTCTTTGTAGATTTCTTTTATCCTGTTTATTGAACTGCGATCCATCCCTTTCCCTTCCATTATCTTCCATAAAAATTCTCTGTCAACGTTGTCGAATGCTGCCCTTAGATCCACAAACATTGCGAAAATCTTGTCTTTCCCAATTGCCGCTAACTACTAACTATCCCTTCAGGCATTTCTTTTCTTCCAAATAGTCTTCCTTACTTCCTTTCCACATCTCCACCTTCTGTACTTTTTTTTCACCTCCCTCTTCTTTCTGGTACAACTCCTATCCCACCAATCTTTGTGCCCTATTTTCCTTCGCTTCTTTACCTTAATATCCTTATACACTAAGGATTCCGTTTTTTAGTTTCTTTCATTTCCTATCCACCGACTCCATTTCCTGGTTTTCTGTTTCATTCCATACCTCCGTCTTCTCCCTGTATAATTGCCTTGCCTCTTCGTTCCAAACTATGATCTTCTTTGACATATTCCGTTCCTCTTCTTCCTCTTCAGTACACCCCTCCATTTGTTTCGTATTCTCCTCTTCCTCCAGTAACAAGGTCAGAGGCAAATGATCCGAGTTCACCCTGTCCCCTATTCTAAATTTCAACACTCGCTTTTGCGCACTATCGTTTACAATTGCATAATCAATTACCGAGCACCCTCTCGCACCCACATACGTATATTCCCCCTCCCAATTCCCCTCTGTACATCCGTTCAAAAAATACCATCCTTTTTCATTTATCATATCCACAAAACTTCTGCCGCCATTTCCTATAACTTTATCTTTACTCTCTTTTTCAACGTCATACTCCTCCTCCCTACCACCTCCTAAGTTTCCTATTCTAATATTAAAATCACCTCCTATAATAATATCCTCTCCTTTGCATCCTTCGCATTGCTCCGTTATTTTTGCCATTATCTCTTCAACGTCTTTCTTTGCTCCTACATTGTATACTGTAAAAATATTTAGCCCTTTTTCCTCTTTTACTATTCTCGTTCACGCAATTCTTTCTGTAATCATTGTACATTCATAATTCTCCACTTCCGCCATCCAGCCTTTTCTAATACCTATTAGTAATCCTCCCTTCGCCCTACCCTTCCTTTTTTCCTTTACAGCGTTAATGTTTTTCCAAATGTGCGTTTCTGGCAATTTACCCTTAATTCTATCCCATCCCTTTTCCTCTAACCATGTTTCACATAGTCCTATAAAATCGAAACTTACTAAGTAATTCCAACAATTTTTGTCCTGCCTCTCTATACCTGCTACATTCCAAAAAATTATTTTTTGCCCATTTTCTTTCTTTATCTTCTTCACTTTTCCATCCTTCATTCGTGTTGTTTGCCTATTGTCCTCTTGCATGCCTCGACTTACTGATACTCTTCTTCTAACTTGGCAGTCCTCTAGAAATTTTTCTTTTCTATTAGCTTATTTTCTTCCTCGCTCCATACATACTTTCTACCTTGTATCTCTAGCTTCCTAAAACCTATTTTCACCCATTTTTCTTCTGTTTTCTCTTTCCATGCCCTTTCTTTCATCCGTCTTTGCACTTCTCTGTCCTCAAAGGTCAAATCGTGATCAATGAAAATTTTCTTACTTCCCAGTTTCTTCTTCTCCTTCATGATGTTATCCTTCGCTTCCCAGCAATCCATTTCGACTATTATTATCTTTCCTCCTACTCTGCCTGATGGCCGCATTTTCTTCACTCGCGCTCTTGCACCAAACTCTCTCTCCAGAAACGTCTCCGCTGTGTCTATTAAGCTCTTGTTTTTCTCTTTATGTAGTCCTCTGATCACTAAATTATTTTTCTTTTCCTTCCTTTCCTTCATATTTCTTTCTCTCTTCCTCACCATCTCCGCCACCTTTCCCACGATCTCCTCCATTTTGCCGCTGGTCGTTTCATCCGTTATGTTTTCACTCCTTCGTTCGATCTTCGATAGCCTCACTTCTATCTTATCCATCCTTTCCTCTACTTTTTCTTTTTTTTTTCTCCGACCCTCTTCTAAGACGTTCATCCTCTCTCTCATCTCTCTCATCTCTTCCCTCAGGTCCCTCATTTCGTTTCTAATCTCTCTCAAGACTGCTAGTAGCGAACCGTCCTCCTCATCCTTCTTTGTTGCTGACAGAACTCCTTCCTCTTCTCTCTTCTTACCTACCACACCGGCTCCATCCTTCGCTTTGTCCATACCTGGTGACGTTCTCACTGTCTTGTTATCTCTCTTGAAAATTTCCATCGTACGTTGTTCGTTTTCCTCTCTTTTCCTCTTGGCTTTTGCTAACTCGCATGCCGTACTGTTATCACTTGTCATAAACTCCAGTATGCTGAGCGAGCCCGATTTTTCTCTCCTTCTTAACTCCTCCTTTGTAAGCCTTCCCTTTCCTCTTTTGCTTCATCATAGAGGAAGCTTTGTTTTCGTAAAAAAATTTTTTTTTGAGTTGCTTTTGCCAATGTGTTCAGAATGTTCTAAAACGTCGAAAAATCGCTATTTTAAAAAATGTCGGTATGTGTGTATGTATGTGTGTGTGTGTGTGTGTGTATGTGTGTATGTATGTATGTGCCTTTACCGAAATTTCTATAACTTCCGCAAATATTGATATCGGGCTGTTTTTTTTTTAATTGATAGAGTCTCGTTCAAGGAAGATTGGTATTGAAATTGGCGATGATCGGTAAAGAGGTTCTTTTTTAAAAAAATTTTAAATTTTTTTAGAAATGTTTGTGGTTGCTCTAACTTCCGCAAATATTGAGATATCGATCTATTTCTAATTTTATTATATTCTTCAGTCTTTTCTACCCCTATTTTATATATAATTTTTTAAGATTTGGTTGATTAGACCCAGCTTTATACGCGATCAAAGGTCCATAATTTTGATCGCATATAAAGCTAAGTCTAATCAACCAAATTTAAAAGAATTATATATAAAATAGGGGTAGAAAATACCGAAGTAAAAATTGTTTTTTGAGTTTTC